>NW_028289058.1:1310000-1473750 GCF_059628265.1 Tinamus guttatus
GAACTGGTGGTGGGAGATAGTGAACTGAAATATAATTGCATGAAAATTAAACTTTGTCCTGCATTGTTGATTGCCTTTTTGAAAACAAAAATCATCAACAAACTGTATTAACAATGAATTTATAACTTGTTAGTAATTGTTTTTCCTCCGTGGCTGACATTTTAATGCTTTTATTTTATAGAATAATTTTCCCTATCCAGATTTCACAACTGCCATTGGAATCAGTCTTATGTTTGACGTTGTATGGAATCCTAAATCAAAGTAGTGGAAGTTCTCCTGACTCAAATAAACAGAGAAGGGGTCCAGAAATTTTGGGTCAGGTTTCTCTACCTCTTTTTGATTTTAGACGGTAAGTGTCCAAAATATGATTCAAATTATGGTGATTCACTGTATAAAACTTATTCCACACCCATAACTAGAGCAGCTGTTTCAATGACCCTGAATGTAATGGGGCATAACAAAGCTAAGACTCTTAAATGATGTTGTTATAGAGAACGTGTCTTGAGCTAAATTAGGTATAGAACTGTGCTGAATTGTGAGGTTTCCAAAAAGCTGTCTGAAAAACTATCTGCCAGAATACTAATTGTTCTTGTAGCTATTCTGTAAAACCTCAGTGTATATGCTTGAACTGTGACACCAAAATTGGGCATGATACTGCAGAAATTATCACCCCAATGCAGAATAAATGGCTTCTGTATTTATGCTTGGGCTATCCTAATTATATGCTCTCCTGACTTTGAGGTCTTCCAGGGAGCACATGCTGCTTTACTGTCCTCTAAGACCCCTAGGCTTTCTTAGAGAGGTGGTAGTTAGTATTGCTTATGTTGGTTTTGCCTGACTGTGTCATTTGATTCTAGATATGACTCTGTTTGGCAGGGATTTTCTGCTCGAGTCCAAATTGTGAAGCCATCCAGCGTTTAGCCTTTGTTTACCATCACATGATATGCTTCCTGAAGTTATTGGTGAAGACATCTAATAACATAGCTCTGCAGACAGATCTCTGAAAATTGCTGTAAAATCCTTATCCACCATTTCTTCTTCCCATTATAGTTGCATTTAAACTTACCAGGAACTACTACTTATCATATTTATTGTGATGTGATAATAAATCTGCCCAGTGCCTTAGATGAAATATCTTAAGGCTACACTTTATAGTACAAATCTGTCACTTGAAACATGTAGCTTCTATAAATCTCTTGTGTATTAGTGCCTATTTGATTTAAATTTACTAGTTAATTGTGTTCCTGCTGAATCCCTTGATAGCTGTTCTCTATCAGAATATTAGAATAGTGGAAAGGCTTATCATTACCTCATTTCCATTCCTACCACCTGGATGGTTTTCTTCTGGAGACATGTCTTTAGTTTACCAGGAGTAATTGGAAAATGGACTCCCTTGGGCCTCAGGGCCCTGTTTAAATTTTAAAGCTCTTTTAGAGTTTCAAATACAAGTAATAGAGATCTGTTCACTTTTAGCAGGACCTATTTGACATACTTAAACTGCTTGACACTTGAATGATCTGCACCAGACCCTATCTCTAACTAAAACTGCAAGGACTGATCCAATTTTCCCTTTTGCATGGGGAACAACTTGGGGGTACTTAGCAGTATAGGCTTTCCTGCATTGTAAAGCAGTATTACAGTGGCTTGCAGCTGCTTTAGGTCCTCTGCTGATTGAGAATCAAAAACGTGTTTGTAAATGACTTTTCAGCCCTCTGTCTACAATTACATTTCACAGGGTGTGATTAAAATTAGTTTTTATTTTTATGTGAATTACAAATTTTGTTTTTATATGTCCGTCATACAAGTTTGTTCAGCAGTTAGAAGTGTGGGGAGAAAATTATATTTTCAATCAGTGCAGAGCACTGCAATAGTATGTGTTGGGCTAGAATTTGCTGAGTGACTTATACATGGCAGTTGTAGAGATGCTGGTATCTAATTTACCTGCTGTCTACTTTAACTATAATCCAGATAGTTAAAGGTTATAGGCAAGTATTCCACTGCTCTTGCAAGTAGCATCAACAGCCAGCAGGAACTGAAGACTAGTGAACTAGAGTGTGGGAAGATTAAAAGGTCACTCTTGTGCTTTGGACGAATTTAAAGCCAGACTGGAAGCCCTTCTGATAAAATGCTTATGGGGGTGGGAAGGGACTTAAAACAGTTGCTCTTGTTGAGGAAACAGAAGGCTGTGACAAGTAACTCAAACTGGAGGATTATTAAGGAGAGCAAACTTTTCAGTTGTGCTTCAGTGGCATGACTTCATAATCTTCATTGTTTTATTAACCACAATACAGGGCCTGAGCCATCTCTCAAAACACAATAAAGATTTGACCTTCAGGCAGTCTTCTGAGACTGTATTTTGGTTTTTGGCAGATATGTCTATGGTGGGCCTTGCACACTTAATGAGTACAGCAGTTAGATGATTTATAAAGTATTTTCAGTTATGTCACATTATTGGAAACTAAACTTGAAATATTTCAAACCAAACTTGAAATATTAGCATCATTTGATTTTTGAAATTGCAGATTCTAGAAATATGCAAAGTCTAGGCCAGTAGTTAGGTCTGTAATAAACAGTCGTGCATGTGCCCTTATTACTGAGAGTAAGGAGCTGCATGTGTCCAGTTTTATTTCTCAGATGCGTAGTGGTTTTTCTGCCCTGCCCCCCAAGCTTCATAAGAATTAGGGAGCAGTTTATTTAGCTGGGTCAACTGTTTCTGCATTGTACTTCCTTCCGCTTTTTGGCTTAGAGGTTGCCTGTAGGGTTCACACGATTTAAAAACTTCAAAACATGGAAGAGAATCAAAGGAAATAAATTGATTGGCTTGATGATCACGTTACCCTTTTTTTCAAGTTGGAACATTCTGTTGGCCAATTAATGATGCATTTCCTATGTTCTTTTCTGAATACCAAAACTTAAAATGTCTTAAATGTTAGGGAAGTGAACACATCTGGTATTATTTTAGTGAGAGCATCTGTCATGTGCATAATTCTTTGCCTGGGCAGTAGAAACATGGGTACTCCATTCAAAATACCTTCCTATACCATGCTAATATAGGTTAATTATTTCTTTGCAGGGACCATTAGTCTTCTCCAGAAAATATTTTGATAACTATTACCTTGAAGTAAATAGCCTGTGACATGAATACGCTGTACCTGCTTTCTCTCTGTTTAGATTCCTGACTCGTGGAACAAAGCTCTTGCAACTCTGGACCTCATCGCTTCCCAGTCATGCATCAGGGCTGGCCAGTAAGAGAGGAAATATGGAAAGAATAGTCTTGCAGGTTTGATATGCTTTGACTTTATTTTGCCTTGACTGTGTTGTGTTTGAGTTTTGTGACTCATGAATTCTTGCATGAGTTATAATAAATCAATAATTGATTTGGATCAGGGTGTCAATACTGTTAAATCATGCTTGAAAGCCAGTATGGAGTAGTTACCACTAAGCATTAATGTCAAAGAGTGAAAAACTTCTATAAATGTATTTAAGTCAGATGCTGAATGACAATGATGGAGTCAGAGAATCTGGAAGTTTCTTGGTAATATATAGTAATAAGTGCTATCAGGCTGAGAGAGAATGTCTTCAAAAAGCTGTCTGTAGAAACCCGTGCTGAATGGGATGTTGTCTGGACCCAAACAGCCATTTCAGTTTCTATATAGAACTTACGTCCTTCTCATTCCAAACTAAAAGTCCAGATTTCTTTCCTGAGAAGACACCTTGTTTAGCAGGATTTGGTGGTCCCAACATGTGGTCAGATTAGTGGTTGGATTGAAACCACTGGTGCTTTTTAATATTTTTGTGATTAGTCTCAGCTCCAGGCCTTCTTTCTTCTAAAGAATTGCTCAACTGCTGTGCACTTGCTGTGCTGTGCAAGAATGCAGTGGTCGTACAATTGAGGATCACGGTTACAGAGGAGAATTGAGACCAGAAAAAAAAAAAAAAAAAAGGGAAAACCATTATTTGGAAATTTAGGGATATAGGACTTAGAAGTTCCTAAATATTTGAGCTTGCTGTAAGGGCGAACTTTTTGTGCTTGTCTTAGAAACTTAGTTGTTTTTCCAGCTTTTATTTTTTCTTTTTTTTTTTTTTCTTTCCCTCTTCAGGTTGACTTTCCATCCCTTGCTTTTGATATTGTATATCAAATTCCTCAATCTGTAAAGACTACTGTGTGTCATTCCATAGAAACATTGGAAAAACCATTGAAGGAACGTCTGCTTACCATTCTTTCTAAAGATAACAGCATTGGGTATGTTCATCTCCTTGTGTGTGATGGTTTGTGGATAGGATATGGAACTTGTGGATAGGATATGTACTACTTTTGTAATACACTTTTAGTATATTTTATTTTTTAGTATATTTGAAGTTCTGTGGAGGTGTAAACAAAAGACTGAATAAAACATGTAAAATAATGGTGCTGACTTAAGAAGTTCATTTGTGCTTTCTGTGGTCTCTATTCTAGTGTTCTCCAGTTATAGGATTGCTACCCTGTTAGTCCCTGGTTACAGCTGCCTCTTCCTGCCTGGCGTTCCTTCAAATGCAGGCAGGCAAATGTGTATCACAGAAACATTTCGGGCAGGCATTACCAAGTGTTGTCATCAAACGAACAGTAACATTTTGGTTTATTTGAGATTATAATGTGGGATAGATAGGAATAGGTTTTAGTATAACTTTGAACATCTGTTTCTCTTGAACTTTATCCAAGTTCTGCTCTTTCATGGAGAAAAAAGCAGCTTTAAGTTTCATTTTACTTGTGTGTGAAATTATTTGTATGTGTGTCATGATTGGGGATTTTTCATATGATGCTATGCAGTTTGTTTTGTAAACCAAAATGCTTTTGTATGCAGGCTATCAAAAGAAGATAAACAATTTTTGTGGGAGAAGCGACATTATTGTCATAGTCATACTAGTTGCCTACCAAAAATACTGGCTAGTGCGCCTCATTGGGACTGGGCAAGTCTTCCTGAAATATACTCATTACTGCAGCAGTGGCCTCCTTTATCACCCTTAGCTGCACTGGAACTACTTGATTCAAAGTAAGAAAGACAAATAGTTCAGTTCTATTTGCGTGCTGTGTGTTAAATGGTTTTTGTTCAGTGGATGACTGCATGGATAGCAGTGTTCAAAGGACATGTACCAACTCTTGGCACATTAGCTTAACCGAGCTATGTGGTGAGAGTGACAGTAGTATGTGAGGTTAGAATTCTGAATTCTAGCATAGAGCAAGAGGGTAAGTTACATAGTCAAGAGATCAAGACTCAAGTCTTGCAAGATTAGTACGCTTGTCATAAATGAGCGCAAGTGTGTTTGCATGTTAGGTAATGTCTTTGAAGGGCTGAACTGTCACAGATTTTTTTTTTTTTGTGATCTTAACTAATTTTGGGGGAAGAAAAAAAAGAGAAAGAGTGGAAGTGCTGTTCAAATGATATAAACTTGGTGTGTGTTTGTGGTGACTTTCTAGGTTTGCTGATCAAGAAGTGCGAACTACAGCTGTGAACTGGATAGAGGCATTAAGTGATGATGAATTAACAGACTTCCTTCCTCAATTTGTGCAAGTAAGACTTCATGCTCACACTAAAGCTTCTAATTCTTGCTCCTGAAAACAAAGGAATTGCTGATTATAGGTAACAGAAATGTAGTAGCACATCTATCTAATAACTTACATATGAAAGAAAAAAAGCAGTCTGTGTCCTGCATTTGTGATGCTTCTGTTAATGCACTAGTCAAAAATCTTAGTCTTTTTCTAGAACTAAATTGAGTGCATTTTCTTTATGTTTAGGCAATGAAGTATGAAACATACCTGGACAGTGCTCTTGTCAGATTCATCTTGTCTCGGGCTTTGGGAAGCATTCGAATAGCTCACTACCTGTATTGGTAGGATGTTCTGTTCAGTTATTCTTATTTTTATAACTTACTTACCATCAGATTAATGTTTCCAGAATAAATATTCTATCTTCATGTCATAGTTTATAACAGTGAATGTTGCATAGAATTGATAGTAAGCAAAACATAAATGCTATTTTTCATGAAGAAGCAGAAGCAGGTGATGCATTTACAAAACGAAAACTTAAATCCTTACATCCTGTAAATCAGTAACTTGAGATGTTTGTAGTAAAGGTTAAGTGTTTTAGTCATCTTATTACATTATTTGCAATATTTTCTTTAGGGAAGAGTAACTTAACATCCTTTATTTCAGGCTTCTTAAGGATACACTACATGATGCAAAGTTTGGTGTAAGGTATGAGCACATTCTTGGAGCTTTTCTTTCAGTCTGTGGAAAAGGCTTGAGGGAAGAGCTGGAGAAGCAAACCAGACTGGTACAGCTTTTTGGAATGGTAGCAGAAAAAGTAAAGCAGACAAGTGGATCTGCTAGACAGGTATGTTCATTAAGTTTTTAATATATTTTAAGAAGATTACACTGAGTAAACTCTCAAAGCAATCCAATAAATCAAATCTTTAGAGTGCTGTATGGAATGTGGGAAGATCTTTGAAACTGTAATTAATGTATTTTTAACACAATGACAAGCACCTTTTGTGATATTAGTGCCGTATTTCTGGGTTTATGTGTTTTCGGTAGCTGACACCGCAGTAAAAGTGTAAATCTTTTTGGCATTCCTTTGATATTGAGGAGTTAGATATCAGTTTTATTATGCTTCACGATAACTTTGTCCAAAAGTTTTCCATAGATAAACTTCAGTTAGGAAAATAACAAATGGCTTTTTAAAAATTATTTATTTGTCTGCAGGCTGTATTGCAAAATGGTATGGAATGTGTGCAGTCCTTTTTCTTGAAGAACAAATGCCGTTTGCCTCTCAATCCTAGCCTTGTGGCAAAAGAGCTAAATATTAAGGTATGGAAAAATCAGTGGAGTTGTTATTGCAAACAGTAGCTTTATTTTGTTATGTACAGCAGGTAATACTGTATGAGAAATAGGTAAATCATTCTTCCCATAATTCTTCAAATTTTGGCAGTATTTGTTCATCTACAGGCTTGATAATATCACCGTGCATGATTAAGAACTTAAAACTTTGAGCACTGGATTCATCGCTGTCAAGGGATGTGGTTTCTTTTGCTTTCCTTCTTTACAACAAATATTAAATCACGCGTGCATACTTCAAAGCAGATAAATAAGAAAACAGTGAAAAGCACAAACCTCCTTTTTTTTTTTTTCCACATAGTCTCTTAGATCTTAAATAGTTGCTGATAAAATATTTATCTCTTTTTTACTTACTGTCTATTTCAAAAATCACCATGTTGTAGTACTGTATTTTGTACAAGACTTAATGAATATCAGCCAACAGGCTCTTACTCAAAGCATGTGTTCACCACAATTACAAGTTCAAGAACCCTGAGTATGCACAGTGATTGTCTTGCCTTATGTGCCAATAGAAATAGTGTTTTGTTCTTGTTTTTTTAAAAAAAGAATTAACATGAATTCTACTTTTAGGCATGTTCCTTCTTCAGCTCTAATGCAGTACCACTGAAAGTTGCACTGGTAAATGCAGACCCTCTGGGAGAAGAAATTAATGTGATGTTTAAGGTAGGCTTCTTGTGTTTATTGGAGAAAATTCATTGAATGATAGATGATATGAATGAAACAGTGTTCAACTTCAGTGCAGACCAAGAGATTTATTTTCTAAGTTTTCCTCTCTGTATCTAGAAACTGTCCTAACAGATAAACAATTATAAAAGGAATAAATGTCTGAAAAGAGCTAATTTTCATTGAAAATATTTGCTTCTTTTTGAAATAGAGGGGGATCTTTCAGTATAGCACTGACTCGGATCCATGTAAACAAAGACTTGGGAATCTTGAATGTACCCCTATGACTTCCTTATTATGCAGGAAATAATGTATTTTTCTAGATGATATATATGTAAGTGTTTAACTGTGTGATCTTTTCAAAGTTGCATAAGATGATTGTTGGTACTAGGAATTAATAGTCTCTGTTAAGGACAAGTACAGTTTCCCCTCGGATAGCCATTCTCTTAACTCTTCTTAGAGTGAAGACATAAGAATTAAAAACACAACACAGAATAACAACAACAAAAAAGGAGGGGACATTGTTTGCTTAAGATTACTTTAAATAGTAAAATTTCAGAAGTTAACCAATTTGTGAACACATTGCAAAATCTGAAAAATAAGTGAACTGCATGTGAAACCTTAATTGCACTCTATCGCTTACCCCTTTGGGTGCATAGCTGTGAGGAAATTTGTAGTATAATGTAACACTTAGTAGAAAAAAGGCAATAAAAATCTACCAACTTTGGTTTTGTTGAAGTTATATGACATCTCTGCCTTTTTCTTTTTTTTTTTTTTTTCTTTTGAGGTTGGAGAAGATCTGCGACAGGATATGCTGGCTTTGCAGATGATTAAGATTATGGATAAGATCTGGCTGCAGGAGGGGCTGGATCTACGGATGGTTATATTCAAGTGTCTCTCAACTGGAAAAGATCGAGGTGCAAAACCAGATGCTACCTGTTATCTTGGGTGCTCTCCATCTCAATTTCCTTGCATCTTGTTACTCTTCATAGTAAAACCCTGCTGATTTCTGCTTAGGCAGACCCAGGAAACAACGGAAGGCCAAATATCTTGCATACAAGGAATTTTGTTTCTCAAAAGCATAGTAAAATAGAATTATCCCAAATTCCCAAGAACTGAATTCCATTTATATGTGCATTTCTGTGCTTGAATTCTGAGATACTTATAAAGTCCGCTGTCAAAGAACAGTGGTTCTTTGTATAATTATAAAAGCCAGATTTCCCTACTGGTGTCCTTACTGCAACACAAGAAAATAGTTGTGCAGTCCTGATCCTTTTATGACAAATAACTTTTTGGAAGTATTCAAGTCAAAACTGGATTTTTAAAGTACTTTAAATCTGCTACATTTGAATTAGAAAGAAAGATGTATCTGCTGAAACATGCCAAAAAAAAAAAAAGTTAGACATTACTACTTCCAAAAGATCCTCAGTAATATATGAGGCAGTTCTTTAGGCTTGAAACTTCAAATCAGAGAACATTAGGGGCTAAATTGAGTGTCTAGAGTTAGGCAACAGGAAACACAAAACACAGAAATGAAAATGGAATTGAGATGATGTAAATATCAGCTTTAAATTCTTAATACTACCAAGAATTAAAGTCATTTTCCATAAATATAACTGTTTTGTATCTGAAATGATTTTAGAATTCCTTCTTATGAAATATGTTCAAAAACTTCAGTATTTCTTTCTATAGACCCCAGAACAGCATTATGAAAACATTGTTTGCCATTTTTCACGCATATTTAAGTTGCACCTACTACTGCAGGTATTCCTAAAATATTTGAAGGATTAAAGAGGGAAAAATAGAAAAAAGTTAATTGTAGGTCTGCCTGTAATAACGCTTACAAGATGGAAGTAAAATTTTGTCAATAAAATTATTTCCTTTTTTTAATTTATATATACAAATACTTCTGGTAGGTCTCTGCTACATGATGCTACATGAGAAGCCTGCTCTGCCTTAGTTTTGGGGCCATAGTCACATCTTTGTTATCTCACAACAGTTAAAGCTACTAGATTAGCTACTGAAATTAGTTTCATGCATGAAGAATATAGATACCAGAATATTTTATCACTGGTGAGTCCAAGTATGCTTTTATATAAACATTCTAGCAACTGCCGCTGACTGCAGCAATGTAAGCTTGATTTGTTTCTGTTGTGTGTTTTACATCCCATTTGGTAATACAATCCGAAGTGCCAAGACAACTATTAGAGCTGTTTTCACTTGAGTTTTGAAAGAAGTCAAATCTAAGTTATAGAGTCTATTATTGTCAAGAAAATTTTAATCGTGTAGTGAAAATACAGTGTCAATAACATTTGAAATGAAAAAGATGGTAAATACACTTTGTTATATTTTTCATAAAGGCATGGTGGAGCTTGTTCCTGCTTCAGATACCCTTAGGAAAATTCAAGTGGAATATGGAGTGACAGGTTCTTTTAAAGACAAACCTCTGGCAGAGTGGTTGCGAAAGTATAATCCTACAGAGGAGGAGTATGAAAAGGTAACTCTTTTTTAGTTCTTGTTGAAGAGCCCTTAAAATGGATAAATATTACTTTATGAAAAGAGTGATATTCACACTTAAGTTCTTAAATCTTTGGAAAATGTGAATTTTCTTTTCCAACATTTCAGAAAGAGTAAATCAAAAATCTTTGTACAACTACCAGGTAGTCTGTTAGATGAATTTTCAAGTTTAATTTCTGAAGCTTTTATTGGATAGAGAAATTGCTTTGGATTTAACAGGGGAGGAATGGCTTTTGCTCCTTCTTATGGTTTAGGAACAATAGCTCACTTTCATGCTAGCATTCCAATGCTAGAAATAAAATACTTTCTTTTGGATAGAACACACTGGAGAAAATACCTTGTGATATTCTTCTCTGCTGGCTTATTTCTTCTGTCTTTTATGATTTGTCTTCATCTCCTGTCTTCTCTTTCACCTTTAAAAGAAAAGCAAAGTTTTACAAACACCATCATCTGCAAAATGACAATTTTTAGAAGATGTCTTGTCTGAAATGAGTTGTACTATTGCCAGAACTGAACTGTGAATGCACGAGTGTTTTCCTGTGATGTGTAGTCTCAATTCACTCCTTTTTCTTTTCCCCGCCAGGCTTCCGAAAACTTCATTTATTCTTGTGCAGGATGCTGCGTAGCTACTTACGTGTTGGGAATTTGTGACCGCCACAATGACAACATAATGCTGCGAAACACAGGGCATATGTTTCACATTGACTTTGGAAAATTTTTGGGTCATGCACAAATGTTTGGTAGCTTTAAAAGGTATTTTCTGTAGTTAAGTTCATGTAATGATGCATTTGATGCTAGTTATGTAAACTTTATCAGTGAATGAGAAACTGAGTGCCAGAAATGTTGCATCATCTGCATGATTTGTAAATAAATGGAAAATGGATCATAAAACAATAGTGAATGGCAACATTATAGAAGTGAATAAGCAACAAGTCTGTATTCCTTCCCCACTCTGAGTAGAAGAGCATGATCTATATCCAGGATAGAAAAACTGCATTTTAGCCAGGTACTCGTTATGTTTGTTACAAGTATATGCATATTTAGTGCATTCATTATATACGTTTTAGTGTTCTGTTGTTCTTGGAGATGAGAGACGGTATTTATTTACCTAAACATCGATGTCTGGTATCATTTAAGGCATTCTAGGGTAACTTGACCTCCAAGTGACATTCTAGATAACCTGCAGGTCTAGTATCATGCAAAAGCAAATGTTTTGGGTGCTTTAGGTAGTCTGAATGACAGGAAGTGGATGGACAATATCATTAATATACAAATTCTCTGTTTTTAAACAGGGATCGGGCTCCTTTTGTGCTAACCTCAGATATGGCTTATGTCATTAATGGTGGTGAAAAACCCACCATTCGCTTTCAGTTGTTTGTGGATCTCTGCTGTCAAGCTTACAACTTAATAAGAAAACATGCAAACCTCTTCCTTAACCTACTTTCACTGGTAATTATTTTATTAAATTTGATTAAAAGTTGATAAATCTATGATACAGGCTTGAATTAAATGGTATGCTTTTCATGCTGCAGAATCTTTTGATGCATGCTATTAGAAGCCGAAAATAGTAAATGAACTTTGGAGGAAAATTGTATTTCAATCTTTTAAAAATTCTACCTGCTACCTAGTTGTTACTAAAAAGATAACTTAGAAGGTATCACAATTTACAGTGCAAAAGCATTTTTTTGCTGCTTTTAACTAACTCAACAGAAATGGTGATGATAGTAACTGCCGTTGATTATCATTGTAATTGTTCAGCAATTTGACTAAAGTATTTTAACTATTTTCAAGTAAAATGATACCGGTACCATTTAAGTTATAATTTCTGTTTCCTATAGATGCTTTCTTCAGGGTTACCAGAACTAAGTGGAGTTCAGGACTTAAAGTATGTCCAGGATGCTCTCCAGCCCCAAACAACAGATGCAGAAGCTACTATTTTCTTTACAAGGTACTAGATAAGTGGAAGAGCACTAAAATATCCAACTGCGTCATCCTTCTATTGGGAGTTCTTTGCTGCCATAAAATACTAGGGATACTAGAGGTGTTCACAAACACATCTGTAGAGGCTAAACAGTTTCGTTGGAATATTTTATGATTATATAGTGAACTAAGTAACATCAGTTTTAAATAAGAATAATGTTTATGCTAAAATATATACCTGCCTTTAAGAGCTGTCTCATGCACATTTTTTTTTGAAATTCTGAAAATAGATTATCCTGTTCTGCTGCTTGCATTTTGAAAACATCTTAAGTTTCATAGTAGTGGTGTATAGGATGGGATCTCTGTAATGTATGCAATGTAAAGAAGTTTTCTTCCACAAGAGTTTTGCATGCTGCAGTTTCCATATTGGAAGGGAAGGGGAGACATTCAAATAGTTCGAGTTAGTGCATGTATATAGTCAAACTGGGTCGTTGCCATATGTTGCAAAATGTGCTGTTTTACTTCTATGATAAATATGAGTGAAACTACACAAGTATCCGTACACTTTTTTACTAGTTTTAGAAAGCTGTCACTTAGGCAAAAACTCATTCTACATGTCTGGTACTCAATCTCTTATTAAATGATGGTATGATACTACTTCTGTAGCCTGTTGATCAATTTGATTTAGTCAGCGTTTCTCCATTGCTAAGGACTTGATTTTATTTTTCTTATAGACCTAAAAGAAGATTCACTGATAGAATAGTTATATGTACTGACATGTGCTCTAGTACTCAAAATGATTCCTTTTGCTTACTCCTTTTGTAGGTTGATTGAATCCAGTCTGGGGAGTGTTGCCACAAAGTTTAATTTCTTCATTCACAACTTGGCTCAGCTGCGTTTCTCAGGTCTGCCTTCTAATGATGAGCCCATCCTCTCATTTTCTGCTAAAACATACTCTCTCAAACAAGATGGACGAATCAAACAAGTATCTGTGTTTACCTATCAGAAGAGATATAATCCAGAAAAACATTATGTGAGTATGTGCTGTCTGTTTCCATTCAGCAAAAACAGCGTGCATTTTCTTCCAAGAAGACATGTTCCTTTCCTTGCTATGAGAGAATTAGTCCAGACTAGGGACTCACTTTGCTTAGCCTTAAATTAAGTGCCTAAATTAAGTGAGGAATGTATCTAGGTTCCCTTTATTGTCAGAGGTTTAAAAAATACAGCCATAGATATTAAACACTGATTTCAGCTTTAGGGTGAGCTGAAGTTTTCCGAATGCTATTGTCTAGGTCTCGTGCCTCTTCCTAGTTGCACACTTCTTTATAAGTACACATTTAATTCATATATCCATATAAGTCCACTGAACATAATTTTATGTGTAGTCTCTCAAGCTTGTTTTCCCTTTCTTAGTAATGTGGATGACTGCATAATGGAAAATGCATTGCCAGTCTTTTCTCAAAGTAGTTTTCATATAATGCAGCACATCCGTGTCTACATGTTAGATTATCACTCAAGCTTCAAAGGGAGAATACTGACAATTTAGCTTTAACTATCCTGTTGCCAGATGTGGATCTACATTATAGGAAGATCATGGCTACTTTATACTAGAGTAAGGTTGTTTGTAATGCAAAAAATGCAAAATATTGTTATTGTGAAATGTATACAAGAGAAGGATCACAGTAGTAAAAAGAGTTAACTTTCAAAAAATGTTGAATTAATTTATTTCCTATAATATTGTTATTACATGCATCTTTTCTGTGTTTTGGGCAGATCTATGTAGTGAGAGTTCTGAGAGAAGGACAAGTTGAACCGGCATTTGTCCCGGACATTTGATGAGTTCCAGGAGCTCCACAACAAACTTGGTATTCTCTTTCCTCTCTGGAAGTTACCGGGGTATGTTCTTAACTTGGTCATAAATATTTTAATGAAAGCAGCAACAGTGATCCCATCTGGGTGGAGAAAGGAGCCCTGTAATAGAAGGGGGAGACAGAAGTGCTGAAGGCCAGACTAGCCCTGAAATTTAGCAGTTAAGATATGAAGGAGAAAATGCATTTTTTTGAGGAGAAGGAACTCGGTGTGTTTAGTTTTGGAGTATGGTATCATTTACTACAACTTTCTATAAATGTTTCTTCACTTTTCTATAAGGACATGGCATGTTAGTGGACTGAAGCTCCACTTTTAATTGACCACAGAAATGGATGTCAGCACTTCTGGATAGAATTTTCAATGAAAATTAAATGTACTTCTGAGAAATTACTTGAAAAGTAAATATTGTTCTTTTCTTGTAGCTTTCCTAATAAGATGGTTCTGGGAAGAACCCATATAAAAGATGTAGCGGCTAAAAGGAAAGTGGAGCTCAACAGCTATATACAGAGTCTGATGAACAGTTCTGCAGAGGTGGCAGAAGTGAGTTCAAATAAGCAAATCCAATGGAAGCTTTCAAATTTTGGTGCTTGTTAACACTCAAACTAACATGTAATCTTTCTTCCAAATTTAGTGTGATCTTGTTTATACCTTTTTCCATCCTTTACTTCGTGATGACAAAGTGGAAGGAATAGATGGAATAGCCAGACCTGCAGGTAGGTAACACTTTTCGGGGGTGATGTCTATAAAAGCATGACTGCTGTATAAGCTCTTTGCAATGAGATTTAAACAATAAACAAAAAAATACAGAGTCTTTAACTCACTGTGGCCTTTCCTCATTGAAAACTTTGCACCTGTATTTTCCCCCTAAATATTTGCATACAACTTCAAGGAGATAAGAATATTGCCAGATGGAACTTCAGATGGGTTGTGGCCTTCCTAAGCTCATCCCCTGCATACTTGGACAGCATCCCTATGTTCTTGGTGTTTTACTTGTCACTGCTTCCATCTTTGTATACTTCTTTTTTATGTCTGAGATTTGCCATGAGCTTCTTGTAATCCATGCAGGTCTCCTGCCACCTCTGCTCAACTTTCTGAACAGTGTGAGGGACTGTTCTTGAGCTTGGAGGAGGTGACCGTGGAACAGCAACCAGCTTTCTTGGGGGACCCCTCTACCTCTTCCCTCTAGGACACTATTTGTGATCACTTAAGTTTCCTTATAGCTTGAAAAATCAAGACTTTTCCTTCAAACCTTATAGTTGGTTCTTAGAATGCCTTTTTTTCTAAAGGGGAGGATGAATTAGAAGAAAATCAGAAACCAATTATTTTAAACCTTGCCTTTTTTCCCCCTATGTAATTAGCAACTGATGAAAACTTGTAGAATACAAATACTGTGGGGAAATAATTGTGGGCTTGCTTTTTTATTATTAATTTATTTTCAGATGCAAGTCCATCAAGTCCTACCTCAGGCAAAGTGGGAGGAGAAGTGAAGCTATCCATATCATATAGAAACAGCACTCTATTTATCATGGTAATGCACATCAAAGATCTGGTGAGTTGAGATACTGAGCTTGTGCCAAAAGATCTTCTGTTTTGTCAGTGACCTTTGCTTAGATTGATGCAATAATGATGAAAATATCTCTCCTCCTCAATTTATTTTTTCCAACTGCTGATTTTGTTTAGTTCTGTGGTAATAAGTAAGAATTTGAAAAAGATTTCAAATGGATATGCACTAATTAGTTTTCTAATTTGTCTTTTTTTTTGTTGTTGTAGGTTACAGAAGATGGTGCTGATCCAAATCCCTATGTAAAAACATACTTACTTCCAGATACACACAAAACATCTAAACGCAAAACCAAAATCTCTCGAAAGACAAGAAATCCAACTTTCAATGAAATGGCAAGTTAAAATTGAATATGTAACAACTCCCTATAGTCTGAATAATCTTATATTAAAAGTAATTTTTTGTTTTCTTCCCCAGTCTACCCACCTCCTTCCCTCCACTCATAGATTGGCCAGTGTAGATTACTGTATATCCCAGTTGCTCTGAATTAATGGGGAGAAGAATAAATTGAAGTCTTGCCATGTAAACAGTACTTCCCAACTAAAAACTGTCCTTTTAAAACATTTGGCATCTAGCTAATAAGCAGTGCTTAAATTTGTCAGAAGGGCAGTCAGAAGGGGCACTCTGTGCAACTCACTTGAATAACATCTTAACTTTTTACCTTCCAGCTTGTGTACAGTGGATACAGCATGGAGACACTGAAACAGAGAGAACTTCAGTTAAGTGTGCTCAGCGCAGAGTCATTACGTGAGAACTTTTTCTTGGGTGGAATTACACTCTCGCTAAAGGACTTCAACTTAAGCAAGGAGACTGTTAATTGGTATAGACTAACTGCTGTACCCTATCTGTGAGCTCATTGCTACAACTTAGTAAGAACAGACCAATTGTATTCACCTGTGCTTTTTGCATCTTCTTACTTGAAAGTAACTTGTACGTTGTAAAATAAGAGAGACTGCATTTCAACAGGTATGTTGGACCAACCTTCATGTAGCCTAATTTTGAGGATTTCTAGAAAATCATTGCCGGCTTACGCTCATGCAGTGTTATGAAAGCATTAATGTAAATGTTTCTTAGTAGTTGCGGGTAAAGGAAGGGCTTCTAAACCAGCTATGAAAGAGTCAAATTAACAGTCTAACCATGCTTGTTGGTTAAACCACCACAAATTAATCAAAAACTTAGGCCTGTGGATGTAGTGGATTTGGGGTTTATAATTTTTTTGTCCCCTGTGTTATGTCATACATGGCATGATGCTGGAGAAAATCAAAGAAAATGTGTATTTTTCGGGATTGCATTCCCACTATTAACTAGGCATCACAGAAGCATCAATGGGTAAAATATTACCCATTGGGTAATTCATTGTGGAAATGAATTTTGAAGGGCTGGAAAAATTCCATGGCATTGCATCTGATCCCAGATTTGTGCTTCTCTAGGAGTTACTGGAGCGAGTGCCAATAATGGAAGTTGTAAATAATGGTGCCTTATAACTCAAATGCTTCTCTTGTACCTCATTTCTAGTATTTAAATATGTATATGTTAACTCTTACCCCCTTAAAAAGGGGAAGTGTTTTCACATTCAGTAACTTGCAGGTCCTACTGGAAATCTTTTCCAGAGAAATGTGTTATTTCTAAATAACATCACTTAAACTGATCTTCATAATTAGTGTAATGTGTAAGAATTCCTTCTGCCCCATCTTCTACCCATGATCTGTTCTACAAAAGTGAATGAAGACTGGCTGAATGTGTGCTGCATTTTTTCCAATTCTTTTGAAACCGTGTTTTTAAAATTTTAGAACTTAAATAATGCAATGAGTAAATACGTAACTCATTCAAACATAAAATTCAAAGTGGTGTTGCACCTAAACTGCTTATGTGCACCTGCCAGGTCAGTGAAGGCCTCCAGTTTAAAAAAAAAAAGAAAGAAAGAATGTAACTGCTGAGTAAACTGCAGGTGAATTGTATTAACAGAGCCTTGGGAGAGGAACTTGATCACTTCTTTTTCTGCAGATCACGGTAACACTGTTCCTCACTCAAGCAGCATTTTATTTGAAATGTATTGCGACAACAGAGTGCAAATGTTACCTACTCTTTTCCATTAAGACTACTGGTTACTTAAGTGGGTGTTTCTGCACTACAGGATAGCCTTATTATTCACCTTAGTCATTTTTTAATATGGGCATAATCTCTCTAGACAAAGTTGGAGTTAAATTGCACATTTTTGTTTAGCACTAGATATGAAGAATGGTTTGAGAAATGGTGACAGACTATTGGCACTGTCACTGGAATGCAATTTAAAACAGGGCAGGATGAACAATGCAGCAGTACAGGCAGGTCTTTTTGCCCAACACATTTTTTTTCTCATAATCCAGTTTCCTTCCCCTGCTACCTTACCAGTCTCTCTTCAGTACAGAAAAGTAAACTTGAATCTCTTGATGCCTAAAATATTCATGGTCTAATTTCTTAGGTAAAGGTATAATTAAAATGCTAAAAATATCTCATACGTTAGAAACTGGGTTGCTACTAATGGGCACTAATAAAATCCAAAATCCCAGTTCTATGAGCTATCTTCTGCATATTTTTCATTTAGTATATAGCATGTAAATAATATACAATACAACTAACTAGATATATTTCCTGCTCACTTGATGCTTTTGAGACTTACTCCATTCCATCATCAGAATTGCAAGTCACTTAAACACAGGAAAGTAGACTACTGTTTTTGTGAAACGTTCCATTGTGAAATAAAATTAAAGCAATATGTACTGCCTTTTTGCAGTTTGCTATTAAAGCACAATGTCTTACAGCACAAAATAAAAAGAAAAAGCTAAAATCATTTTAAAAAATGATTTGCAGTTATAATAGTTGTCTGGACTCTGATAAGAAAATGTATAGTACTGTATTATTGTTAGCACTTGTCCTGACTTCTGATTTAATGATCTTCTCAACTCATTTTGTGCCTTCTCCTTCTTTTTGCAAAAATATTCATTGTCTAAAGCTTTTTGTCGTCATGGTTTTTAACTTTGTGTATGGGATCGGGCCTTGGTCCCCCTTGAAAGGGGTGGGAGAGCACCAGGCTTGCACCTCTTTGCACTGCGCTCAATCAAGAACTGATTGCATTGCAATAAGCTTTTAATGTATTACGTCCAAAACAAAAAAAAACGATGGGAAAGAGGGATATGGTAGATGGGTATCTGGGCCGGGAGTTGCCATTATGTGAACTTGTTTGAAAATGTAGCTTACCACCTTTTTATACTTTGCTTAGTTCAACTGTTTTATGCACCATCTGACGTGCAGCCAGAAATACACTTGTCTCTCCAGCCTTGGTTTTGATATTTGAGAGTAACTGCTTGCTCCAAGACTCACTCCTTTTCTTTGTTAAACCTAACCTAGAACTTTGCACTGATTTTTTTCTTACTGCCTTTTTGAGCTACAGGTAGCTATCTCTGGAAGCATGTGTGATCTTTGATAAGAAGTCTTTTTCTCTTGATTTTTAAGGTTGTGTAGAAATCTCAGATCTTGCCTTAAAGGGACTGCTCTTTGCCGGCCTCCCCTGGGCCCAACGTTCCCTTTTCCCCGGTGTGTGCACAAGGCCGTGCTCTTTGCTCGGACACTGTGAGAGGCGGCACCATTGGTGATGGGCGCCAGGGCGGGCACTGCCCTCGCCTCCCTTGGTCTGTGTATCTGTAAGAACCAAATACTCTAATGAAGTGGCTAGCTCATAACGATGTACAGTAACGCCCCTGTACTGTAAATGTGACTCCGTAACTCTCCTGTACGAACATTAAACGCTCTTCTGCCGTTAAACGCAAGCCGTGCTGCTCTTTGCTGGGGCGGGGGGGAGTAACGGCCGCCCGCGCGCCTTTCACCCCGCCCTCAACAGGGGGCGGGGCCAGGGCCTGCCCCGCGCGCCCTTTTCCAATGGCCGCGCATGCGCACGCCGCTCCCGCACCCGTGGCTGCCGGCCGGAGCTGGGGCAGAGGGGCGCTGCTGATTGGGCGCCGCGCGGGGCGGGGCCTGGCGCCGCGGCGTCTTCTTCCGGCGGAAGCGCGAGAAAAAAGGTGCCGCCTCTCTGCGCTCTCCCTCTTCGCCGCCGCCATCATGGGTCGCATGCACGCGCCGGGGTGAGCGCCGTCCCCGGCCGCCCTGGGCGCCCCGCGGCGTCGCGCCCGCGCGGGAGCGGCCCGGGGGGCTGCGGGGGCCTCGGCCGGGAGCGTGGGGGCGGGCGGGCAAGGGGCTGAGGGGAGGGCGGCGGGAGAGGCCTGAACGCGGCCCCTGAGGAAGCGGGCGACAGGACGCGCCCCGCTCAACTGCTGCTTCTGTTTTCCTTCCCCACAGAAAGGGCTTGTCCCAGTCCGCCTTGCCCTACCGGCGCAGCGTGCCCACGGTAAGTGGCTGCCTCGGCGGGCCCCGGCTCCCGGGGCGCGGCCTAGCTGCGCCTCTGAGGAGAAACCGTGAGGAGACAGTTGTTCTTGTAACGCCGTGCTGAAATACAGAAAGCCAATAGAGATTACCAAATTGGTTTTAAGTTTAAGACATTAAAAGAGAAAAGTGCTATTTGCTGCCTATCTGGCTTAGCGGGCTGAGAAGTCTGTTTTTTTTTTTCTTGACATCCATTTTTTGGAGGGTGCCAGTGCGATTTAAATTATTATTGTGTATTGATAATTCTTAGGCATAAGTTGTTCCCCTTTTGAGTTTGGGTTGCCTTTGTGGAATAAACTTACAGTTTTCCTTGCTGTGGCTGTAAAACGATTTGCCAGTCAGAGCACTAATTTTTGTAATTCCAGTGTTCACTTTTGGTGGGGCATGCTAATTGTTTTCACCTCTGAGGCTTGTCCGTCATCCGAGCCAATAGTCTCGTTTGGAGGGTTGGTCTGGCTGTAGGCAAAAATGTCGGCTAAAAGGTTGTATCTCCCCAAAAGTTGCTATATTACTAGAAGTTCTAGATAGTTCTCTCAAGCACTATAAAGTACTAGCTTCCAGCATTTAAAGGTTTTTGCGTAGTCAGCCTGTGCATCTGTATTAAACAGTATTCATCAATGTGTGTGTGTGTGATTTTTTTTTTTTTTTTCCCCATTTAGTGGTTGAAGCTTACTTCTGATGATGTAAAGGAACAGATCTACAAGCTGGCTAAAAAAGGCCTGACTCCCTCCCAAATCGGTATGGCTTCTGAATTCCCATGTATAGGCAAAACATTCTTTACAGTTTATAATGCTTTAACTGCTCCCTCAAATGGATCACAATGCAAAAAACAAACAAACAAAAAAAAAAAACTGTTTTTATGATTTTACATGTTCCCCGTGTGGATACCTTCAGCAGTGTAGCAGCTTCCATTCTTGCAAGGTCCTTATTTGATAAAGATGGAGCAAATCATTTTATTACTCTCTTGCAATAAACTTTTTCTTCCCTTGTTCTTCTAATTAAGTTGTGTTCTATACATAAGGATCTGTTTAATCTTAGAACCTGTCCGTAAGAGTGTTTGCTAATAGATATTACAAGGAAGTTTAAAAATAAACTTTACAAAAGCCCTGTTTCTCATAGGAAAAGAAATATCAAATATCTGCTAGGTTCAGTAGCTTACTGACCCAGGCACTGTGCGGGTAACTGATGAACTAGTTTCTGGTGGCTTGCATCCCTTTAAAGTTCCATGTACGTGAATGTGCTTTATATAGTAGTGAGTTTTGTGGTGAAAGACTTTTCTTTTTCTGGCATGGTTTTTCCCAGAGTATTAGTGGTTCATATGTATAAGTTAACCCTTCCTTTAAGAGTGCTTTAAGAGTGCCCTGCAGTGTGACTTTCTTGCTCGACTCTTGCTGTAAATTGTAGCTAAAGAGCTCCCTAGTAAAACATATGTAATACAGTGCACAGAAGTTGTACCTGAGAGAAGTTTAAATCTTAGGTAACACACACAATCTTTATTTTCCCAATACTTAATTTTAGTAAGTCCTACTGACTGCTATCTTAGCTCTTAGTATGTTACTTGCCTGAATATGACAGATTAGTTGTTTTTTCTAAGTGCTCCCCAATTTAAGCTGTAAATGTCTTTCAGGTGTGATCCTGAGGGATTCCCATGGTGTTGCCCAGGTTCGCTTCGTTACTGGCAACAAAATTTTGAGAATCCTTAAGTCGAAGGGACTGGCCCCAGATCTTCCAGAGGACCTTTATCACCTGATCAAGAAAGCGGTGGCTGTTCGCAAACATCTTGAGAGAAACAGAAAGGTGACAACTAATTTATCCTGAAATTTTCTCAAATAATACACTAGCGTTTTTAACTTTTGTTTGATCCTATCTTAAAAGTAAACTTCATGGGGCTGTTCCTAAAATGTGCAAGTGAGGAGAGAGCCCAACTTACTGTCCTATAGAATATGTATGTTCTGATATTGTTCAGTTTAGATATTTTGTAATCTTTAATACTATATAGGGTTTTGTGAGTACTTTTTAATTAAAAAAAAAACTTGGAAAAAGAAAATAATTTCTCTATAAAACTATTTAGGTGGGAAGAGAGGTAAAAATGAAGTTGTGAACCACCCTTTTAACAAAGCTAAGACCTTAGTGCAGGTCCTGTTAATAGCCCCTTTTGAATAAAATTAGGGTCGTCTTTTTTTTTCTGGTAAAGGCGAACTGACTTTGTAATCCCCTCTCTTAAAAATATTGTTTAAACTACATATTTTGGTCTTGTTCTGATTTAACCAAGCTCACAAGACTTTGGCAAAGGGAACATGAAGTTTGTAGTGCTAGCTGTACATGTTGGGCCTTGCCAAAGCTCATCTGAATGATCATCTCGGAGTCAAAGCAGTGCTTGATTTTTATATAACTTTCTTTTGAAGGATAAAGATGCCAAGTTCCGCCTGATTCTGATTGAAAGCAGAATTCACAGGTTGGCTCGCTACTACAAAACCAAGAGGGTACTTCCACCCAACTGGAAGTAGTAAGTCTTTTCTTTCATTCAACTCCTTTTGTGGAGCCTTAGTAAGTGATGTGCTGGGGCTGTTATCTGGAGGGTCAAGATGTGTTACAATGAGACATTTGGGTAATCCAGACAGTAAAGAACTGATAATTTTATGGGTATGAACTGAAAGTCACAAAAATTACAGCTGACATGACTGTGACAGCAGTTAGGAAGTAGTCTCACCAGGTAAGATAGTAACTTTCATAGCAATGCAAACTGAAGTCTCTCGTCTCATTCAGGTACCTTTATATTTCATATTACTTTAAAGATAGTTTGAAAGCTCGTGATAGCTGAGGGGAAAATGAGGCTGAGCAAATTTAGTCAGCATTAGAGAACTCTCAGGTGTCTGAGCTTTTCTTAGCCTGAAATGACTAAGTGCCACTTAGCAGGTTTTTGAAAATACTGTTTTGTTCTGTTATGGTAATTTTGCTGTTTTTGTATTTTAAAAGGAAGGGTGACTTTATCCAATGTAAAGTTTTAAGCAGGTCATGATTAAGCTGTGAATTGAAGCAGTTTTGTTTTGGCAACTAGTTTGAAATTTTGACTCTGCAACTAATATATATTTTCTCTTTCTCTTCTCTTCTCTCCCCCCCCCCCCCCTTTCTTTTTTTTTTTCTTTTTTTTGTTCTAGTGAATCATCAACAGCTTCTGCCTTGGTCGCATAAGAGCTGACTATCACTCAGTGAAAGAATAAACTTGCTTAACTAAGTTTGTGTTGTGTCTGAATGGTCGGTGCGTAATAAATATTTGCCAGGTTTGGGAGGCTGCACTTAGCTTGACAGTTCTCTGGTTGGAGAGGAAGTGTGGCCGTGGCTTCTTTACTGCTGTCCCATGGCTTCTGTACTGCTCTACGTAATAGCAAATTGCGGTGGCCATTTCTACGACTCTAGGCCAAATGTACTGTTTTTGTGCTGAAAATTGATTTTTGATGCGATAGCCTTAAGAAAGAAAAGTGGCTTAATCATTCTCAGCAAATATGTTAAGTAATATGTATGTCCTGCAGGAAAAGCTAGGGTAGTGACAGGAGGAGAAGCTGAAAATGTGGAGGTAGGTGGAATGGAGAGGTGGGTAGAATCATTGTACTGTGGATCTGCTCCTCTCAACAGGTCCACAAAGCTTGAGCAGACCCCAGGCAGTTCTCAGGGGCTGCATGCCTTGCACAGTGCCTGTTTGTGCTGCTTTGGTGCTCCATGAGCAGTCAGAGTCCCTTACTCGGGGGATGACATAGCATTAGTTACCTCTACCATTTCTAAGGTTCAACTATCCCAAAAGCAAGTTCCTTTGAGATGCTTGGCAACTTTCCAGGCCTTGAGCTCCTGTTGCTTTCCTCCTTAGGAGCCCTTCTCATAATAGGGTGGTGTTAGTAATTGCTGGTGTAATTTTTAAGCTATTTTAGGTGAACTTTGAAATACTGCTAGATACAGTGGCATAGGTATTTTCAGGTGCTGTGTCTTTACTGAGGTAGTTTTGCTAAAGGAGACTGTCTATTGCAGAGTTGCAAGTACTGAAGATGTCTCCAGCTTCTGAACAGCAATCGCTTCATAGCGGTGCTGAAGAAATGCAGTGAACAGGCTGTGAATGTAGTGAAATGTAGAGAACCTTTTGCATTTTTTAGGAGTCTGTTGCAGATGAAGATTGTCTTACTGCATTGCTGTCAGTATTATACCTCAATCTTTACCTAGTGTGCTACGTAATTTTCATGAAATTGAAAAAGTCTGTAAAGAAAATTAAATTTGACATAACTTTTTTTGTGTAGTAGCTCCTCACTAGGTCTTGACCAGCAAGAATTGGTAACTTCCAGTGTAATTTTCATAAAAAGAGGATTCGTTCACTCTGATCACAAAGCAAATAAAAAACAAAATTGCTGAGTTAAAATTAATGTTAAAGTGCTGCAGTCTGTGTCTATCTTAAAAATAATTGCCGGTGTCTGCGCTAATAAAATACTTATGTTATTTTTGTGTTTTCAGATATCTATGGTAGCAACCTCCAGAGTTTACAGTGCTGGTAGCTCAAAATTGAGCTCTGATCAATTCATAGATTTCATGTATTTAGAAATGGCAATTTTTGCTTCAGTGTGGTTTTAGTAACTTAAGAGGAAGCAAAGGAGGATATTCAGAGCTGGCAGTCCATAAAATGCAATTTCTGCATGAAGATAGCAGAAGGATAGACCTTACAGAGCTGGAATGTAAGCAACTTTGTATAAAGTTCCATGTAAACAATTGCACATCCTTTTAATGCAGTCATAGCTTTTCTTAAGAATCCTTGCTAGTGATTTCCCTTCAGTGCTCCTGGATTTTACCTGACAGTTTCAGTGATCTATTAATGAAGTGTTCTGGGATGTAGATGCAGAGAACTGTCATCGTATTAACAAATTGTCCCAAAGTACTGCCTTTGGGGGTATTGCCAAGTGGAAAGCGTGTTGATGCTTTTGCTACCCTCTGCTCGGAATAGCTTCAGTTTAAGTGAAGTGCCGGCAGGTGGCACTTTGAAACTTGGAGTTTTTTTTTTTTTTTAAAGTTGTCCTGAATTGGCGCCTTGCGCCACCTAGAGACCAGGCGTCGAGATTGGCAGGGCCTGAACCGCTGAGCTCCGGTGATGGTAAAGCGGTTCCACAGTTCCAAATATGTGGTGCCAATTGCTGCAGTGCTCTTAGGCACAAAGCTATTGAATCTTCCCCAGTTCTTGTACTTTGTGCTTATGGGGGAGGTCACTCTTGACACATGCTGGACTATGTCTTTCAGCACTAGTGTGGAATTGGTTTGTTGGGGGGATGCAAGTTGGCTGCGCTGTGTTTGGGTTGCATCCTTGCGTATCCTGTGATGCTGAAAGCTGCTCCTCTTGCCAGAAGGAGAGGAAAGGGGGAGGGTTGATACAGTGCTAGGGAAAGGTATTTGGCCTGCAGTAAGTTTGGATCGGGTGGTGAGGGTCTTCCTGATGGCAGGGAAAGGGAGAGAGGTATGCCCTATGTCCTGCCCCTGGAACTGTAATGATATTGTGACTGTCATGTATTGCATTTCTAGTATTTATGTAGCTAAAGATTTCGGTATTCTCCCTCATTAATAGAGGCCCATTTTTAAGTAAGCTGTTGACTCCGTTCAAGATCTTTATTCCCCTGCTCCTTTAATTTTCCAACGGAAATACAGCTCCAGTCTGACTCCTTTCTACTCCAGGTTTTGTGCTGGAGCTTCTGCCTGTATTCCTTTGACTTCTGCCTACACCTTTCTTCCTTGTTCTAAGTTTCTGGGATCTCCCTGACACACTTGGCTGTGTGTCCCATTTCCTGGTAAGGGAATTTTGGCCTTTTGCTAATCAGTCAAGCCAGTTTTCTTATGTCCCCTTAGGTGACATGAGTGTTAGCTTACCTTGATTTGAGTCAGTGGATATCAGCTAGAGCAGCACCCAAATGTATGGGTGCAACTTCTTTTTCTATTCATCTCCTGCAGTTCATCCAAGAATGGTAAGTGTGTAAAAGGGAGTTTTCATTCCTCTAATTACATCAATAGCTGATGATCCCCCTGCACAATTTCTATCTTCATTTTTAGGAGACATTAAGAGGTAGCAGTTAAAGAGGGACCGAAGGGAAAACTGATACAGTCACATCTGGAGGATGCTTGCTAGATATCTGCTCATCCAGAAGGATTTTGTGGTATGTAACTGACTGTTGTGGAGGCAAAAGCCAATTCTCACCTTTTTGACTTCTTTTGATCAACGGTAACTTTTCTTCTAGTAATTAATTCCAGGTAAGGAAGCTTAAATACCAATTATTCTGCTGTTAATTCAATGCTGATGCTGGAAATACTAAAATTCTCTACCTGAAATAAGGGTGAGCCATAGCAACACCAATCACAAAGGACAAAAAGTATTTTTTTACATGTACAGCTGCCAAGGTTATGTGCATCTCTGCTCCCCTCCCCGGCAAATAGAGCTTCTAAAATGTATTCGCAGTTGCAGTTTTTGCCAGTATGCATTTTACAGTTTTCAACTTTTCTCATTGTATATGAATTAATGCCAAATAGCAAAATGTGAATGAAGTAGAATTCTTAATTTTCTGAGATGGGTGGAAGGAATTGGTTTTTTTTTTTTTTTTCTTGCTTACATAAAGGAGTTGCCCCAGAAACTACTAGTCTTCTCATCCCCAGCAAAAAAAAAATGTTTTTGTTTTGCGCTTTGTACGGTAAGTGCTTTCAGACTGCATGTTACGTGTCACGTTTTCCCCTCAATGGTTTCCAGTGTCACCACAGAATGTGAGGGAGAAAAATGTAATTAAAAAGCACTGCACGTGTTGCTTGGTACTCGCAGTTTATTTCTGTCCTGCCCCTGCGTGAAGAAGAGTAGGACCAGTTCTCCAAGGGCAGGTTTGGTAACCCTGCAGCTCTGGGGTAGCTGATGTGTCTGGTTTAGGCCACTGCTGCTTCATGTTTGTGAAGCTGTTCTGTTTCCTTTTCAGTGTTGGAATCAGACTATAGGAAAAAATGTGTTCTGTTGCTGGGAAGTCCCTTCAGTAACTCAGCATCATTTGCATGACAGTGCAGACTGTTGTCCTGCCTTGGTAACCTCCCTCAGCCAGCACATGCCTTGGCAACAGGAAATGGTTCAACTATGTTCACCGCACAAATGGGTTGTCTGTGAATGTCCTTTTCTTGCTGCCCAAGAATTTCTAGACGTATTTGCCTTCTGGTTAGAAATCGGTAACCCTTGTAATGAACACTCTTGCTGAGGAGTTCAAGTCCTGTCTCCCCAGCAGCAGGATTTATTGAAGACTTTAAGGAGCACAGATCTAGTAGCTGGAGTTTCATCAGTACAAAAAATTAATGGCATTGCATTATGGTTATGATGATAAATGGTAACATAGTCTGGCAGGACTTGGTAGCCAAAGTGCTGAGAGTTAATTCCTGGAGGGTTGCTCAGTCCTTGGGACAAAAGGAAGTGAGGTAAGGCCTGTTACATTAACCTGTGAGCTTGAAATACTGTGTGCAAATAATTACTTTGTGCCTGAGGCAAGAAGTGTACCTACATTAAAAGATCACCTGAGTTTTCTAGTGAGCGCTGGTTTTACAGCCTAATATTTTATTCCCTTTGTGGCTGCTTGCTGAAGACCCCTTTTCAGGTCAGAACTTCTTCAGAGCCAGGAAGGGGCTTTCAAGTTTAGTGCAGCTGTCAGGGATCAATCTCTTCTATAGCTCCTTCAAGTTCTTTATGATGCAGATGAATAATTTCCATAGATCATCCTTATCCCCATATTATGCCAGAGTGGGAAGAGGGTGCCTGGGGTTTTGAACTGAAGAAGCTGTTGACTGACTGGGTGAAATAACCACTGAGAGCCATTAAAGTTTGTTTAGGTAAAGTGAACTTTGAGAAGGATCCAAGCCTCAGAGGATCACTTTTGGTGGGGAAGATGTTCAGGATTTTGAGGAAGGGGAATGGAATAGGTATCTCTTACTGGTAGACAGTGGAGCTCATCCAAACCTGGAGGGAAATTCAGACTGTAGAAATTGTTCCTCTCCTTGTAGGTTTGTGGGTTGTGGGTTTTTTTTTTTTTTTTTTTTTTTGTAGACAATGCAAAATCGTGTCCTATTTTAATTATAATGAAGTCCATCCCATTTTGCTCAGTTCTCACAAACAGCCTTGGCAAAACTAGGACTAATGTGATAAGTTCTGGAAAACCACTCATATCCCTGGAGTCTGTACTGGGCCTTCCCTTTGCCTCTCAGCTGTGTGCTAGCAGTCTCTGCTCACTGGAGTGATTCCACTGGATGACTTTCTCCAGTAGCAGAATTTGGTCTAGGTTCTTTCCCCCAAGTCTTTTGCCATTTGATTGCATTATATCCAGAAAGCAATATGAGGGTAATATCTAAAAATAATATTTCTGTAGCGCCAGTTAAGGAAGGATCTTCAGAACCCATGAAAGTAACAGTTAAGCCTGCCATAACGATCTTGTTATGTAATTCAGTGTTTCAGGGATCCCAAATTCCCAGTGCTGCTGTTATGTTGGTGAGTGTGGCACTGTTGCATATAGTAGGCAGTTGCTGAGAATGTGTTTTTCTGGAATTCACCAAATGTGAATGTTACTGCTTTGAGGCTGTGGGCTTGTACAACCAAAAGCACGGATAGAGTTTGCTCAGTGCTACCCAGCAGGGCAGGAGAGCTGGGAATTCCTGCGTCCTGGTGGGGAGTTCATGCTGTGATACAGCTACACTTGAAACAAAACGGATGGTCCTGTGCAAATGACACGTGTAGGAAAAGTTAGGAGGTTGGCCACGCTGCAGCTGAGGCGCTGTCGCTTGTGACTTCTGAAATCCCTTGACCTAAAGGTGCAGTAGTAAAATGCTGCACAGTAACCACCCCAGGCTGATTTAGCTGCTGGAGACACAGGGTTCCCCTCAGATTGTAGGTGGGGTTTGCGCTTGGTGCACTGGTCTCTGGAAATGTTCAGTTTATGCCTTTCCTTCCTAGCAAGTGTCAGGCCTTCTTCCAGCTATAGAATAAACCTGAAGGTCACAAATTGGTCTAGTAAGAGACGCTATTTCAGATAAGGATTCCTGTCAACCTTGCTTGCGATCTGACCAAGCTAATAGGCCACCTGAGCTTTTTAATGAGATTGGTATTTAAGAAAACAAATCATGTCCTGCTGCAGTGTTTGGTTTAAACAGCAATTAGACTTTTCTCAACAAAATTGCACAGCTTGTCTGAAAGCAGCTGGATCCAGAAATGTCATATTGCAGAGCGATGATAGATACAGGTGATTGAACAGAAATCAAAGCCTCTGTTTTTCACAAGGACAGGTAATCCCATGGCATGCAGCACTTCAGCACTGATTCTGGAGCCTGCAGTTTGGCTGGAGAGCATTTGTGTCTGAAAGAGTCCATGGTGCCTTTAGTGTTTGTATTGCTTGGTCTTTGTTTTGAAAAGCTGAGCGAAGGGATCCTAGATGCAATGAACGTGTGGTGCTAAAGAATCTTGAAATTAAAAACTAGTTGAATAATACATGTAAATACATGATCACCAGCCGAGTTAAGCTTGAGTATTTTGTCTGTGTCCTCTACTCTTTGGAGAAGGAGCTGATAAAGTGAAAAGTCATCTAGGGTGATTTAGGCTTAGCTGAAGACACCAGCTGTGTGCCAGCCAGTCTTAAAATGTGGAGCCTTTATTGGAATAACCTGAGCAATAAGCCTTGCTCCACACGTCCTGACCTGTGATCCGTAACGTTTGAGAGGGCGCCTTGTCGGCAGTGGCAGAAGCGAGTCCTGTGAGCAGCAGCAGCAGCAGAGCGCGGAGCGGCCGCGGGGGGACGCGGCAGCCAGCGGGCGAGGGGCAGCCGGGGGCCGCGCGGGCGCCTCGGCCTCTGCTCTGGCGCCCAGGAGCTCTGTTGGTCTTTAAAATGAGCTTGTAAGAACCCTCATTCTTCTAAAGCTCAAACTGCAAAGGCAAGATCCAAGTTGCACTGTGCTCTATGAAGAATTATGAGTGTGTTAAAACTGCAGTTTTCTGCTCTTAATAAAATAACTGTAGTGATAAAGACGTCTCTTGGAAGTGGCTTCCTTCAATTCCCTTTTCTTTTAGTGTGGGTGAGATAATGTTAATAATTCAGGATGTGTAAGAGAAGCCTTGAAAGGGAGACAAAAAAAACACTTGGTGTCGTGACCAACAAGATGGATGCTCCAGGTTTAAATTCCCCTGATAAATCCAGCACGTAGCCTGTCAGGCTGTGCCGTGGCCCCCGTAACTCTGGAGCAGTAAGTGCTGCCTCGGGGAACCCGCAGGCAGGCCGTGCTGGGTGTCAAGCACGAGGCCTTGCAGCAGTTTGTCTTAACTTAGATTATTCAAGTGCCTGGAAATGCCTTGTACTAGCGCACTGTGTGTTATGCTGCCTTTTTTGCTGGTTAGGAAGGAGTAATCGGAGAAGGCGAGGAGAGCAGTAGGTTTGCAGAGCAGTAATTACCTTGGGCTTTAGTAGAGGGGCCTTTTAACCTAACTACCACTCAGGCCAAAACATTGTTTTTCATCTCTCCTTGGGAGCTGCAGAAGCGTCTGTTCCTTGGCCTGAGCCGTGAGTGAGATGATGCCAGAGCTTCCAGATACTTGGGTAAATACAGCCTTAAGGATGATATTTTTTGTGGTGTTTCATCCTGAATTATGCATTGAACCAGTGCATGTCTTGGCTTTGCACTCAGAGGAGACGTTGGGCCTCAGCTGGGCCACTGAAACAAAAGCCTGATTTTGGCTGTTGGTTCCGTTCTGCCTGGTTCTGTTCTACCAGCTCAGTGCTGAGCCTTTGAAAACAGTTTTATATTTTGAGGTGTTTTTTTTTGTTTGTTTCCTTAAGCTCAAAACAGCATCCACGTGATCTTTGTCCAGTTCAGGCAGAACACGCAGCTGGGGAGGCCCTCAGGGTGTGGGTAGCTGGTGACTTAACTCCTGCTCTCAGATCGTCCTGGTGTTTGCTTGTTAACGCTGGGCCGTTTTACCACCCACACTTCTTGGTTTCTTCTTAAATTCTGGGTGTAGAGGTACAGGCACAAACACACAGAGTATCGGTTAAGAGCTTTTTGGCTTCTTTTATTTACTTGGTCCTTGGATGGCCCACTCCTCATTACTGCTCGCTAACTATTGCTGCTATTCTTGTTTAATGAGATAATCCAAATCTCATTTCACTTTCACAGATCATTAGATCCAACATACTTATTAATAAGACATTTCTGAGCTCTTTATGTCCACTCAGCTGTTTTCAGTCCTTCTTCTATCTTCTGTGAAGGAGGAAAGAGACGTGCTGAGCATTTGTAGTTGCAAGTGTTTCTTCAAAGGGCTAGTGCTTGTCACTATGTGGTTTAAAACCAGTTTCTTTGTGTTAACAGGAGTAATACAGAAGTTGTTGTCTTGGATGGAGGTGTTGCCTGCCCTGTTAGTGGAAGGGCAGCTCCCTCAAGGCACCGCTGCGGTTCCTCCCCGCCGAAGGGGTCACCTTTCCCGTGGGCCGGAGCGCACTGCAAGTGAACCGGGTTATTTTGCTGTGTTGACCGTAGGATGAACGAGAGCGGGGACCTTCTCATGCCTCTTCTGCAGTGACAGTTGCAGGCAAGGAAGCACCACGGGGGCCATCGACTTGGTGGTTTGGCAGCCTCTCTAGCTGGTGCCTTCAGCCAGTTACACCTTCTGCATGCGTCTCCCCTGCGAGCAGCAGTCAGGTGTGTGCCCTGTGCCTTGTTTGCTGCTTTTAAATGTTTGGGTGTTTGTTTTTTTTTTTTTTTTTTCCTTTGCGGAGCCTCAGAAGCCAGGAGTGCAGCTCAGGTACCTCTGGCAGGGAGCAGAGCTGTGCCCTTGGTTAAAATCCTTGCAGAATCATGTTACCCCCTACATCTCCCCTGACACCTTCAGATGCTCTCTGATGTTCTAATTTGGATTCTGCTGTTCAGAGCCAGAGGAGGGGTGCTCAGCTATCACTCTGCTAGGGGGACGCTGTAATTTAAAACTCGGAGAATTCTGTGAAGAATCAAGGCACCTGGGTATGTGTGGCTGTGCTTTTGTGTCAACAGTAGGGGGAAGATGCCAATTTTTATGCATGTGGACAGCAGTAAATGCCCAGAGTGGTGAATGCCGTGCCACTATAGAGTGACCTGGAAGGACCTGGAAGGAAGATGAATGCTGCTCTGCTTGTGTCAGCCTAGTGCTGTGACAGTCCTGCCATTGAAACTGTCACTGTTTGTCACTGTGGTTCAAAGATAGGCTGCCATTGCTGACTCAGAACAGCAACCAGACAGTGAGATGACAACAGAAAATTGGCTAGGAAAAGATTGCACTTCTGTATTCCTTAATCCAGCTGGAATAGGCTGTGTGAGCAGCCAAAGGTGCCGGGAGACTCTTCTCCATGTTCGTGGCCATGTAGGTCTGTGCTGTGAAGGGCTGCCAGAAGGTGTCCAGGAGCTGGGCCCTGTGTAATGTGTGGGCCCTCTGAAGCTGACACTTGCTGCAAGGTCAAGATCCAAATCACGCTGTACTTGAGGGATAGTGAATGGTCAGTGTTCATTGAAGCCATTTTTTTCCACCAGAAAAACTTGTCTGCTCCCCTGCTGATCACTCTGGGCCTCTTCCCTGCTTCAGAGCTTTGAAGTTCAGCTCAAAGCCTTGCCTGCAGTGTAGCCTGCATTCACATGCAGAAGTCTTTAGCCTGATTAAGTGTTAGCGCTTTGGGAGAAGATGGTCCTTGAGGCTCGCTTAGTGCTGCAGGGGGGGCACACACTGGGGATTTCCCATCTGATCACAGCGCTGCTTAAGCAGTATTTAGCAGTCTGTACTTCAGTCCCTTGTTCCTACCCGTCTGTTGCATTTTTTTTATAGTGTCAGCAGGGTAGTAAACCGGAGCAAGAACCAATAGAGTCCAAGGAGTAAAAAATAGCCTTAAAACACTTCTGAGATGTATTTAGTTGGTCCTTGTTTTTTAAGCAGGCGCTCTCGGGCATGGGTTACCACATAGCTGCACAACCGGCCCTGTCGGAGGGGAGCGAAGGTGCGAAGCAGCAGCTACAGAGGGCAGGGGCTGCCCGCGGCCGCGTTTCGCGCTGGGCGGCAGGGCCAGCTGCAGCAGCGAGTTACCCCGGCGGCCGCCTGCGTGGTCGTGCGGCCGCAGGGCCGCGCTGCGGGGCCGAGCGGAGCAGCGTGCGGCACCGCTGCCCGTGCTGACCTCCCCGCGAACCAACGGGCTGCAGCGCCCAAGGGGACCTCCCCGCGAACCAACGGGCTGCAGCGCCCAAGGCTCCGGCCCTCCTCGCGCTGCCACGGGGGGATGGCGATGAGCTTATGGGGCGGATAATCCGCGCTGAGGCGGCGCGAGAACAAGGCCTTTACCTCAGGTCTCAGTGCCGCAGGACTGCGCTGCCCTCTGACTGGGCTGTCCTCTGCCAGCAGCTGAACTTCCCTGACACGGACAACGGACAACAGGAGGGAAAATTAATTGCTCTGTAACCACAATCCCCCTGGCAGGATCTGCCCGTCTGTTCCTTATAAATGGGGAGCAATCCGTAGCCCATCAACAGGCCGTTTCCTCTGGGGAAACAGCCTTGCAGTTCTCAAATTCCCCTTTATGCTACTGACTGTTGGCATCTGCACGAGAAGTCTCTCCTTACCTCGAGATTTGTTACATCACTGCACACATTTTTCTTTTAATTAATTTCTTTCAGTGCTGTCAGGATACTGGATAATTAAATGCTTCAGTATCTTGTCATAAAAATGCCTCTTTTCAGAGGAACTGTCTTAATGAGCCTGTTTTTCAGTATAGCAGAGGCTCATTTATTAGTCCAGTGTATATTTTTGGAGCATGGCATCAGTCAGAAAAGCCCATTAGATTGTTACACAAGTGGCTGAATCAGCAAACTGTATCTGCTGCTATCCTGTCAAAGCAATAACGTTAACATTATCAAAGTGATTAAAAGCCATTCATTTGCTTTGCATTTGAGTTGACAAGTTGGTTCCTGTAGAGGCATGCACTATGAAGCTGTAAGAAAAGAAATCTAATAGCTCTTCATGTCTCTCAACCTAAAGATCTGCCAGTTGTGACAGATGCAATCAAAATACGACAACTGACTGAAATATGGGATGCTTGCGCTCTGCTATGCAGCAGGCTGTCACTGGCAAAGCAGAGGAATTCTCAGCCTGGGGCCCTTTTCTAAGGATGTGCTGCTTTAAGCTGTGAGGTAACTAGGCTTGGATGGGGCAGGGAGGTTCCTGGGGGGCACCATCCTTTGCCTCTGGGCTACCATGTGGGGTTTCTGAGCTGCTGGTCCCGTTTACTGGCAGTGGGCATGGGGTGTTTGTCCAGTGAGTGCCACAGCCCTTCTTGGGAATTGGGTATTTTGGATGGTTTTCTTGGCCGTGACAGCGGCATGCTGTATGTGCGGTGTATGTCCTTCCACAAGAGGAGCAGAAGCTACCAGGAGGGTAGATGAGCACTGACCGACGTTGCTGCCGTGACCTCCCCAGAAAAGCCGAGCGCACAGGACAGGACGGTGGGGTTCCTAGGGGCTGTTTTGAGGGAAGCTGCTCTTGTTTGTGAAAGGTGTGATGTACGGAAATCCTTTCTGCGTAGGCTGGACTTGTCAAGCGCGTGGAAAGGAGAGGAGCAGTCGGTGTGTCTGAGACCCGAGTTCACGCTGTGACCCAGCGGCCTGTGCCCCTTGTGGGTGTGCAGGTGCTGAGCCGCGTGTGACCTGGTTGTGCCTGCTTTGTTCACATCGCTAAATGAACGTGTTCATTTACGCCCCCAAACCCAATTGTAAGTGCATATGTTAAATCTCTTTATTTGCTGGTACATTGGCACAAATCCATTGGTTTCAAGTGACCATTATTTATTGACTTATTTTTATGCTGCATGTCTGCTCTGGCAAAGTATCACAGATACAGTAGTTAGTTTTAAATTAATGTTGTGTAATTGCGCCTGTGTTAATTTGCTTTATGGTCTTTGTGCTTCTGCTTGTCTGCTCAAGCAATATTTGCTCTTTTAATATGATATTATGCATGCTATCCTATTGCATTTATTCTTTCCTTACCATGGGCAAATAAAAAAGCATTTATTTCAGTGTTTTTAACATGCATGTTGATCCAGAGAAGAGTTTATTTGGTAGCTTTTATAGGAAACAGTAAGCAGGGCATCAGTGGCATTTTCAGAGCTTGTGAAGATGAAGATTAACCAAAACTGGGGAGAGTTGGATACTGCAGGTATCTAACCGTGAATTGCAAAAGTTTCTCCCATTTCTTTGCGTGAACTTTCCAATCACTAGGCTGCAGTCCTCTTAGTTAAGTGTGTGTGCTCTTTGTCACACTTTACGTGAAGAAAGTTAATGCTTGAAGCTGCTTACTTGATTATCTTATCAGCCAACTTGCTGATATGAATCATGCTGGGGGCAGGGAGGGACATTCACACTGCTTTTAGGAGAAAAATAGAGAGATGACTAATTTGCAAACAGAGTGTGAATTCATATTGTCAGGTAGCCATGAGGATTAAATAATAGAAATGTTTTGAGGACTAAGAGTTGAATTTTTCCAGTGTCTGAAAATGCACAGAATGACTTTTAGCTTTGGTCTGATAAATGCATGTCTGCGAAGCAGGTTGGAAAAACAACTTGTAATAGCAGTGTTTTTGCACCAAATCTTGTTACTGTTATGGGGGTGAGGAAACACAGCCGGATATTGTACTCTTAGAAGGCAAAATCTAATTGTCTGTCATCCCTTTTGGTTTCCTTTATTTATGTAAAAAATTTGAGCAACCATTTTTATTGGCCATTTGCTATTCTGTATACCCTTTGCCAACAGAATTGTATTATAGCTCAGTTCTTGTGATATGTAGAGCGATATTTCACTTTAAGTGTCTGCCACAAGAGAGCAGTGTTGGTGTAATAAGCTGGGAGAGAACGTGCCTGTGGTAGCTTAGTTCTTCCAGGCAAGTATGCCTTGAATTATTGCAAGAAAAACTCAAATAATGTACAGAAAAATCTTCAAGGAACTCTACGGAATTAAGGCATTAAAAAAATACAAATGGTGCTCAATTTCAGGTACTGAGTTTTAAGTTTCTTAGAGTTATAATTGATATGTCAGTGGAATTTATTTTTCTGTGGAGCTCAAATGAATTCTTATATAAATTTTATCATGTTGTACTGATAACCCAGGCACGTTTGTTCCTGTGTTCACTGGTGCTGTTGCACCAGAGTACCTTAGATATGATGACACCGTGTGTAGCTGGTGCCTCAGATCTGTGGGTAACCTGAATTCACTGACCGTGCTGGGCGATGAGGCGCTGCTGAACTTTTCCAGACCTGCCTCAATATTCTTGAGTGAGAATTTTCTGCGACTTCATGGAGTGTGTCTTGAATAAGCGTGGGAGATCCGTGCAAGTACATATGTTATATCTGCCTCATTAGCACTCAGTTTGCTTTATTTTTAAATGTATGGAACATGTGTGATGTTAAAGAAACCCAAAGCTGGCGCTCCATTACAGGCGCCCAAATGCACTAAAAACTAGAACTGTGCCAGTAGACTCATTGCTGCTTGCTATTTTCTGGCTGGAGACCAGAGCTATAGCATTACTTGAAATGTATTACTGCCAAAACCCTGTTTTTAGTTCTTTTTTCCACTTAAAAAAAAAAAATTATTTGGAAAAAGCTTGGAATTGTTGGGACATAATGAAGATTAATTTGCAAGAAGCTTCCTAATAAAAATCTGTCTCAATTTGACAAAAAACAGCTCCGTTCAGGTCCTGATCAAATAACTTGCTTTAAGTGAAAGACAAGAAAATCTTTCCACCAACAAAATGTGATGCATTTTTTAAAAAATGTTTGCATGAGAGTCCCTGATTTGAAAGCATGGAGTCTGATTTTAAAATTGTCACTTTCTTTTGACTTTGGTTTGAAGTGTCAGTGATCTGCGTTCATATGAATGAAGTTTGTCCTATCTAAAAATGACAAGGCAAGTATGTGTTAAAATGCGATTCAGCAGAGGAAGGGATGAGGCCTAAGGAAGCAGGGAGGATTACTTGAAGGCAAGATGTGTTTAAGGAGGAAAAGAAATGGGGAGAAGTTGAAAATTAAAAAAAAAAAAAAAAAAAAAGAGAGAGAAGGATGCAGTCATGGAGCAACATTTTCAGTTTGAAATAAGTGGAAGATAGTAAACTGTATTATCTCTTAGTACAATGAAGTGCTGAACTTGGGAGAAATACATCAGTCGATCCATTCGAAGGAGACCGACAGAAGTAGTTAGGAGAGAGAAAAGAAAATTATGGGGGCAGCTGGCTGTGCTATGTCAGAGAATAGTGCACTGGACAGATTGCTGGCCTATCTCCAAATATCTGGAAGTGATGCTTAGGAACGGCCATCACAGATGATACGTGACATGTTTAGGATTATTGTTCTCCTGTTTTATCTGTGGGTTTTCAGAAAACATTAGGAGAGGCGGTTGCAGGATGCAGTATCTTGTAGGTGAGAATCAGCGCTGGAGTAAAGTGTCTGTGAACCGATTAGTCAAATTGGTGCATTCGTTCAAGTAGCCACGGGTGAGCTTCATTTTGGCTAAAAATAGTTGCCTTATCTAAATATGTCATGTATCTACTGTGCCTTCCGCTTCCGAAATGTTATCGCAACTGCAGTGTCCTGCATGCTAAATTTAGAGCCATTCATCCTACTGATTTTTTCCAGTAGAGTACATAGATGCATCAGGCTAGCAGCTTTTTTACGAAATAAACCCCCGAAAAGGTTAAGAGTAATGACATACCCAATACCACCATGCTTAATCTTCTGTAGCAGTTATTGTCTTCAGTTATTTTCTTATAAATATTTGTTGCACAAAAACATGTTGGGATTTTACTGTATCCTAATAATCAGTGGTGGCTCTGCCTTTTTTTTTTTTTTTCCCTAGCGTTTTTATGTGTCCTTGATGCCTCTTTTGTGAGACGATGTATTTGGGTACAGCGTTGAGTCATGCAGGGCAGGAACTCTACTAACTGTGTCTCAGTGTTAGAGGTCAGGGTATGATGCTGCTATTGCTGTAAGTTAAATTTGAATAAAAAGTTTGCCTCGTATGCAGCGAGATGAGACTGGAGCTTTCTAGACCTTTGAGGTCGATGGCTTTTCATGAGTCCTCAGAAGTAAAGTGCTGACTTTTTTTCCCCTCCTACCTTTCCCCCCAACATGTATATGCAGAAGCAAGGTTACCAAATAAAACCTTTTCTTTTCCTGCTACAACATCCCTATAATATCTAATAGCCACCACATTTTCATATTTTAGGATTTCATGGAGTAGCTTTGACTAAATCCAGGTTTAATTTAAGAGTTCTTCCCATGTTACTAGATCCTGTTATAAAATGATTGTAAATCTCTCCATTGTCTTCTGTCTAATCAAGATGTTTTTAAGAGACTTAAAAAAATCTTTCAGCCTAATGCATCAATAGCCCTGTATCAACAAAAATCAGTTTGTAGGTTCCTCAGCTGCCAATAAGCAGAACAGAGTTTCTGATAAATCTTAAATTGCTGATAGATCTAGTAAAGTGCATGTAAAATATAGCACTTAATGTAGTGCCAGTTATTTTTCTAATTATAAGCTTAAGAAGTTGTTAGTATTGTAAAAAGTGTGAATTTGTAGGATTTGTCCTACAAATGCTCTTCACCTGAGTAAGGATGCACAAATTTTGAGGGATTTACAAATTAACAATAAACCTGCCACTGTATTACCATAGTTACAGATGTTTCCCTTTTGGAAATTCTAACTTTACTGCTAACAAGAACGCTGTTCTAAACTCACTTCTCAAGGTGACTTGGATAGATCACAAAAGTCCTTTGAATGGTGAAAAAAGGGTATTTTCTGACATTTTGAACATGAAAATGCAGCTCCTCGTGGTGGTCAAGCCCGAGCAGCCCCTAGGCTGGGCTCTGCGGAGCGCGCAGTGCTCAAAGTGGATTTCATGCTAGCACGACCCCCTTTGTGTCCATGAAAAGAGCGTCTCCTGCCCAGCGCCCGCCTGCGTGACTCGGATTCCTTTCCCAAAGGGGGCTGGCCTTGAGGCTGTCACTCCGAGCGCTGCCTGTTTGCCGGGACAGACACAGTTCTGTTGTCACCCTCGATTTTGGTGCCTTCAGAGTGCTGCAAAACTCTAGCAGAAAAATTGCTGTCATAAAAGTCAATTTTATACCAAGCAGTTATAAGAGCTCACAGGTGGGTTGCTAATTTAGTTTGCCAGAATCATGTGGGTCTGCTGCAATAGCTGGTTTGGTTTATTCTTTCTCTTTAAAATTCAGACTTCGATTTAATCTTTTCTAAACATTTCTTCTTATTTTTGGCTTAGCATAGGAAATAAAGGAAGAGCTAGATCTGTGTGCCTTCCCTAGGAAATAATGAATTTTCGGTCTCAAGCCAAATTGTTGTCATCAAAATTCAAATTAATGATGATTAGGAGGGACCAGAGTGCTCTGCATGACCCTGGAGTTTGATGCCTATCCAAGTTGGTCTTTACCTTTCTACCTCCAGATACAACCTCTGAGCAGTCACCTAGGACAAACCTGAAATGCCACTTGTTACTGCCCGACTCGTGCTCTTTCCAGTACTCATTGCTTAGCTTTTTGAGTGAGCTGGTAACACCCAGGTCCGTTCTGCAGTTTTCTGTTGAGAAAGGCATGGTGCCATTTCTCAGCAATTTGGCAGCCCCTGTGAGTTTTACTTAGTGATCAGCCAGGCTGACACCCTGGAAAGCAGACCTGGAGATTTCTTTTTTTAAAAAGCACCTCTGTTTCCTAGCATAATTACATCAAACAAATCTGCAGCGGTTTTGTGGCTATATCCCTCATTAGGAACGGTCATCAACTAGTCCTTTATTGAGTCGGATACGGAGCATGGGTAGCGCTGCGGTTCCCTTTGTGCACTGTGTGAGCCCATACCTGGAGCTGTAATCAGGCTGTGGGCGCGCGCTGCTATCGCACTTCCTGAGGTGAAGAATAGGCCTCTGTGAGAGAAAGTACTCGGGATCAAAGATTAATAATCACCCTTCTGTTGCTTTTGCCACTTGTCCATTTCAGAATAAAAGGCATAGGATTCAAGGGGAGGGAATACAGGATTTCAGGCAGTATGATTTATTTCTACCGTATTTTTAGAATTAAGTATTTTTGTCAAAAGCTAGAGGCTGCAAGAATCAGAGCTGTGGGATGCCTGCTCCTATCTGGCTCAGCAGTAGAAGTCCATTTAGAGTAATGTTCCTGTCCCTAAAGGTAGATCCGGATGCACACTCGTGCAAAGCTTTGAGGTGGGCCTTGATTCAGATTTCTCTCCAGATCTTTTCTGCTATTATCATAGCAGCTAGGGGCTCCTGCTGACATCAGAGCTTCCTTTTGCTAAGCAGTTTATATAAATCGAGACAAATGAATTCACAATGTGAAGAAAAGGGGCAGAACAAAAGTGTAGCAAAGGAAACATTATTTTCCTTTGTATATTTATAAGATGACAGCTGAGTTGCTGAAAGCTTATGTAATATTTGGGAGCTGAACTGAGATATCCCCAGGTCAATGTTAGATCATGAGACTGTCCTTCCTCTGTGTTGTTTGTATTTATTGCGAGGTCAGTATGAGAGTAAAGTGAAATAATAAATTCTGCAAAACTACTTAGGGTTTGTTTGGCAGCTTTTTAACGACCTTCCTTCTGTGTGTTTCTCCTTGCCCTTCGTCCCTGTTCCCATGCAGTGAAGTTTCACTGCTGCAAAATTTCAGTGCTCCAGCAATAAACAAAGGCCTTCTGAAAAAGTGGCAAGTGACGGATAAAGCCAAGCTCTCCGCCTGGCCTTTCACCCTGCCAGAATGTGTCAGTTTTGTCTGCGAGTGCATTGTAGACCTAAGGGATTTTACTAAACTTTACTTACCACTGTTTTAAAGTAGTTCTTGGCAATAGAACAATCTTGGTTGTTAACTGTAGAGAATACAGCCCAGAGATGGGTGTTGCTAATTTTCATGCTTTATTATGAATCTCATGCTCTTTTTCTTAGAGTTCTAGGGCCTCATGGTACACACCAGACTGCAAGGTATTCTTGGTCCTCCAGTACATAAAAAGTGTGTTGTGTTTCCTTCAAGTGGCCATCCCTCATTGTCCCTTACCTCCTTAGAGCATCAGGGAGAGAGAAACCCTTCTTTCAAATTTACCATGGTAAACTCACAGCAGCTATGCTGAAATTGTACAAAGCTTGACCTGGAATATCTATTAGTTTGTATTGCCATTGGCACAGTGCCAGACGTAAAGTCTATAAAGTCGATATATTACAGCTATAAGGAAGCAGCCTTGCAGCAAGGCAGCTTTGCACAGAGAGGCTTTAAAAAGCACTGTTCTTTTCTCCTGCTATTAAAATTTTCCCGGGGTTGGTGTAGCGGGCTGTTAGAGAATGCAGTGAGTGTGTCACGTGTGCCAGCAGGTAAAGTGACTTAATTGCGGCAGATGGGCTGGGATGAGCGAGGGCAGCGGCCTGGTGGACTCGTGTGGGCGGCAGGGGTGCGTCCTGGCAAACGGGGCCATTGAATGTGTAGCAGGTCGCGCCGAGAGGGAGGCGGTTTGGTGGGACCAGCGCGCACGCGCGTTGGCCAGTAGGTCTGCACGGGCACGAGGCGCGTTGCCTGTCGCGGTTGTGGGGATTAGGAAGGTGGTTCTGGGGCATGGAGGGCCTCGATCCTTCATATCCCACTGTGTGCAGGGCTTTATGTTCTGAGCACACGTGCACAGGAGTGCTCAGCTCCCCGGCTCTGATCCCATCTCTCCCAGTTTTGCTAATGCAAGGGAGCTGCTTGGAGTCCTCTAACCCTACAGAATCTGCTCGAGAAGGTAAAATTCTGCTTTATCGTGACAAAGTCGGCAGAGTGACTGGTTATGGTCTTATGACTTTAAGTAGGACACCAGCTCTTGGTTAGGGGCTTTAAGCCCATGATGAAAAGCTGTTGACCAGTGTGGTCCATATTAAAGAGGCTAGACCGTAAGCTTTGACTTCACGGCACCCCATTCCTTATATCATCCCCTCTCCATAAGGTCTAGTGGTGCAGTAAATCCACATTTTTTGGTCAGCTGATTTGCAGACTTTTTTTTTTTTTTTTTTTCCTCCCATGTAAAACCCACTTTACACAGGTTTGTTAGCTGTACTTCAAAACCTACCTATTTACAGAAAGACAATGTAAAAATTAAAACTAATAGCAAATCAGGCATTCTGTGCTGTGCTCTGTAAGGATCAGTGTGTTCCTTTAAAAACAGAAATTGTGAACTTCTGGGCATAGGAAACTGGGAAAAATGCCAGTACAGGATAGAATGAAGATTAATGCTGGCAGGTCACAGGCAAGTTTTTCACATTTCCTTTACAGAATCTGTTCAATCAGTCTGCTAAGATTATTTATGGAATTTATATAGGATATTATTGTAAAGGCTGCCAATAAAAGACTGTTCTCCTTAGCCTAAACAGTGGCAACTCTTATGTTTCACTGCGTGACTTCTCCTGTACAGAGCTGCTACTGTGCTGGGCAGCGTTCATGTGAAGAGAATACGTTTCTGAAGGGATTATGCTGAAATTGCCCAACTTGTTTCCCTTTAGGCTTAAGCTAGATTTAAATTTTGGCTTGTGGATGTGAAAAACAAACACGTTTACTTGCTGAGTTGCTTCCTATTCCCAGGAGACACTTTCAGAAAGTCAAGATGAAATTCCTTTAACACTCTTTTGCTCACAAACCTAAATATAGGAGTGAACTCCTATGAGCAGAGACAAATGTACCATGTCAGGGTAAATATTAGCACCTCACACATATCATGTCCCAGTTTTTTACGGATGCTCCAGTTTTTCAGTGGTAGCCAATTATGTCTGAACCTGGTGGTTTGTCCCAGTTTCACTAAAATAACCCATTATATACATGAAGTGCATATTATCTCAAGTTCTCGCAGTATTTTACAAACGATACCTGATATGAGCTGGTGGGAGCTGGAGGTGGCAATTGGAAATGGAATTAAAATGATAATACTGATAAGAAAAAACACAGTATTGTCTTTGAATTCTTAGAGTTAATGAATTTGCTTGCATCTACTCACATTTTATAGTAATTAGGATCACATATTAAAGCAATATGTAGAAGAGCAAAAAATTGCCAAGATTTTGTCTTTAAGTTGTCAGAAATACCTTTGATTTCGGGATGAAAACCTCATGAGTGTTGCCAGGATTCCCTGTGGATTTCTATTATGGCTCCTAATAAAAACTCATTGTTCTAATGCTTTTTAACTATGGGATTTCTTCACTCTTGATCAATTTTATCAGCTTAGTAAAAAAGCTACTGTTCTGTCTTTTATTTGGCAGGCTGTCTCAGCCAAATGAAAGTTCCCAACAAATTAATTAAAGATTATTTCCTACTCTCCCTGGCATTCTTTAGTAGTGGTGCCAGCTCTTTTTCAGAATTCGTGTGACCTTTTCTGCAAAATTCTACGGTGAGCAAAAAAAGCCCAAATTTTGTCATAAATGTATTTTTGACTTGGTGCTTTTTAGTGCAATGTGGTTCCATTTCTTATTTTCTTTCTTCATTGGTGAGACAGGTTTGCTCTTAGTCCTCTCAACAGCCTCATATTTGCAATGTGCTGGCATCTTTCCTTAGCATTGTGCTCTGTCAGTCATTACAGAGGCTATCAAGGAGATGTGTATGAGACATTTCAAATTGTTGAGCAGGCGAATGTTTACTCTTAAGTGGCTTTTGATTCCGAAGGAAATTCCAAGGGGGTTTGAAGTGGTCCTTTGCTGTTTGCCTTGCATGTTAATCATGTGGTGTTTTTTTGGCTGGAGTATATTAAATATCTATATCAATGAAACTATTGGATTAAAAATGCCACGAGATGTAAATCAGTGTTTCGCAAAGCGGTTTTGGTAATTCACAAACCAACTTGATAAACAATCCACATTGTAATCATTCTTCTATAGCCAAATTTCTTTCCTACCCACGTAGCAATGGTGTTATCCCATGTCAGAGATGCTGGCAATTGTAGGTGGTCTTAATGCAACTGTAAAAATTGTACCTAATTCTTTTTAACTTAATGTTGTTCAGAAGTGATATGGCAAGTTATAGAAGACCAGTGAGAAGGTGGATTCTCATTTCACAGTAGGAAACTTCTCACCAATTTGCAGAATTTCCTAAATCTCTCAGCAGGGTGCGGGAAACTTTTTGTGTCATAGAATGAATCCATTATTCCCTTCCCTTTTCCACCTCCAGGCCCGTGGGATGCAACTGTAGCACAGCAAATACTGTCTGCCTCTTGGTGGGAATCTGCCAGATCCCACTCGGTACAAAGGCTGGGTTGACTTAATGCCCTGTGCAGAGCAGCCCACGCGCCGCCCCTTGTTTTACAGGTTGCGTTACCCCCTTCCTATGCCAGGCTGCAGATACCCACCCAAGGACGGTCGAAGCGGATCTCCCCTGGCCTCAAATGGGCCATGACTTGAGGAAAGGGCCTGTGTTCTTCTGAGCAGGCCTCTGAGCACACGCTTGCATGGCACACGCCACAGGGACCTGAGCTGTGATCATCAGCTCTCTGGTCACTACGGTGCCACCGTCGGTAACTTGCTTTCTGTCCTGCTGCTAGGATTTCCTAAGGAATTGCCACATACTCCTGTTCCTGAAAGAGTTACCTTCCTTTTCAATCTTTTCTCCAAGATTGCTGTGTGTTTGGGAATGGAAAAGGGTTACTTTTATCTTCTTGGTATTGTTTTCTTTATAGCATTTTCTTATCCTGTGTTGGGAAGGTGTTACGTGGCAGGAACTTCCTGGGCACTGCTGCCTCACACGCTTCTCTGGGATCCTCAACAGTCAAGTCACAGAAATCCCATAGAAGGATGTGTGTTAGCTCATATGCAACTAGCTTCTTTCTAACACTTTATGGCTTCTTGCTGAGGCTTAACTCTATTTTCTTGCAGCTTTTCTACAGCTTTCATTTCCTTCTTTGCTTTGAAATATAGGACCTCTTGGATTATTGGATCAAGCCTATCACTATCACAGATATAGCAGCATTCAGTCTCTTTCCTGCATCTTGTTAAGCTGTATCTTAAAAAGAGTTCTGATTCCTCCCACTGGAAGGCTGTCTTAAAATCTGCATATATCACACTTCAAAGTATTAGATTTTGTCTGTGCTGGTGTGCCCAGGATAGCTGTCCTATTCTAAAGATGCAGCATGTGATGGACAGTTTTTTGCTGAACTTATTTCCTTGTTTTCCTGAAGACATAAAGACGGCAAAAATATTTTAGATTATTAGAGTAGTTGTGCCTCCATCAGTAATTTTCCTGGCATAGCTCTGTGAGGGATAAGGTGTGTGTGTGTGTATTTTGTTTTCTTTTCTTTTTCCTTTCCACATTCCTACTTAGTTCACTGTATGATCAAATGGACTTAGCCTTATCTACAGATAACAGTTGCACCATTGTAACTGTGGTGTTCTGGAAGGTGCCTTAACACTTGGGTCTGGTCTGAAGGGAGATGGAAAGAGAGGAGACCTCTTGGAGAGCCTCAAGTCGCTTGCAGGGAGAGGAAAACGTCACACAAGGAGCTGGGGCAGGAACAGCATTTTTTTCTCTTGCAGGTTAGAGGGGAGAGGCCGTTCAAACCCCTGTATTTATTCCCCATTCCTGTGTGCTGCTGGGGCACTCAACCAAGTAGGATTGGCAGCCAGCTGTACCTAGGTGCTCTTAGCGAGTCTCCACTGCAGATTGCTGTGCTGTGACAACATGGTCCTGTTCAGTCAGGTGCTTTTGCTCTTGATCAAAAGACTGCACCCTCTTTTTTTTGCACATCCTTATATTATCAAATGTGTTCCCATAGGGTGAGGATAACGCCTTGCCAAATAAATGGGTAATCTAATTTAGTAACATAAATACATTATTTGTGTGGACAAAGCTTCAGTAAAAATTTAAGCTCCTTCAAGCTTTAAAATTTTCTAGCAAAATTGACTGTGACCTTTGTTAGGCATCTGATTCTTCTGGTTCCTTGAAGGAGTGTTTCAGTGCTCATAGCTTCAGGCAACATGAGAGCAGGAAGTTGACCAAATAGTTTTCAGGCAGATTTGCTGCTTCTAGATGACGGCTGCTCTCACTGAGATACCTCCCTGCAGAAGCTGGAAAGCAGGTATTGGGAATGCAGCTCCCACTTGGCAAAAGTCAGAACAAGAAGATTCCCAATTTGTGAAACAAATTTGGAACTTGTAAAAGTAGCAAGACTCAAACAATGTTGAAAATCTTTCTCAATCATCAGTGTCAGGTAGGAACTACAGTTCTCATTCTATTCCCTTTTATCTGAGAAATGCTCTTTCCTGGTTCGTGACCATGCCCTTTGCTCCCAGGCTGGGAGATGCCCATTACAACTATTTGCACTCGTGTCAGCACACAATATATTGCGTTGGTCATTGGGGACAGCTAAATTTGTGTCTAAATTAAAGCCTGTATGTTTTGAAGCACCTGTGAGAATGAACACTAGCCACAGAACCACAGCACTCTTCTAGTCACCATAGATACTACTGAAGCCTAAACTGCACAGAGGAATTAAATTGAGTTTTCTTTCAGATGTGCTGGTTAGCTGGTATATACTGACATAGTAGTTACCTGGTTGCATGGCTCTTTTTCTTGACCAATGCAAAATTAATTACTTCTGATGTTCCATGTGCAGCAGTTTTTCCTTCAGAAAATGAAATTTGGTTTGGGGCAAAAAACAATAAAATGAATAGTGAATGATCCACGAATTTGTACCTATGTTGGCAAGAATCTGCGTAACTCATCAAGTATAGAACAGGAGCCAAAATCCTTAATGGCCCAATGCAAAAATTAGTAATTCCAGCAGAAAATCATTAGATGTGACCTTCTTCCACACTGGAATTACTGGAAGGTAATCTTAGGCTACAGCACATTTTAATTAACTGCATGTCTGTCTGATAGATGCTGGTTTCTGTAAATATTATCTGCATATTCAGTACAGCTAAAAAAGTTGTTATAATCTTGAATTTTAGTAATCTTTCCCATGTGCAATTTTTCTTTTTCGTTTGAACAGAATGCAGTGTCCACCCTGTATAGTTGCATCATATTTTTGCCAGACTACTTACCATGATTAGCTCATGTGGAAAAATGATATTTAACTATAAAATCGGGTATCTCATAATAATAGCAATATTATAAATCCTTCTCTGCCCGTGAGGGTGCCATGAACCAGGGCTTTACTTTTTTTTTTGTGCATTGACATGGTTTCATAAAAGATAAACTGCAAATTCTCTTGTATTCCAGTATGCAGTATAAGGCATGTTTGATGAGACTGAGAGCAACTATAAAAATAGCCCCTATTTACAGAATCTAGAAAGATCTTCAAAGCCTCTTAAAAGCCAAATATTTTGCCTTTCACAAATTGTTTATTCACACAAAAGCTACCCACAACGTAGAAATAATATACTTGGCCAACAGTTGGTTAAAATGGGGAGAAATACTTAATTCTTCAATATTTATTTTATCTGTAATTTCTTTCTTTGTTCTAAAGCTTGGATCTATAAATTCATAGTCTTTCTATAGAATTGGTGGAACTATTCATCAGCATCACTGATATTAAACAAGTTTTTATCACTGGATAAAATACAGTGCAAATACAGTGTAAAGGAAAGAAGAAGAAGGAAAAAAAAAAAAGTAGATTTGATGAAAATCACCAAAGATTTCCCATGATTTGGAACCCTCAGTTTCTCCAAAAGGCATTTAACTAGTTAAAAAGGCATATGGCATCTTTTGTGGATGCGGAGCCATTGCAACAATGGACAAGAGAATCACATCATCCTGTGCATCCCACGCGGAGACGTGAGATCATCTTGTTGGCCATTTCTGCTGATAGAAGAGGATTGTTGGCTGCTAGTTTTCAGAACACTTTTTGGGAAGCTGCTCTTCCAAGGTGAAACACAGAAACAACAGTGGACTCAGTAGGGTGCTGGAGTGGTAGTGGTGAGCTGAAAGTGCTCAATTCCCCTGATATTCCAGCACTTTTTCTGGTGTTATTGATGGTGGTAGAAGTGCTGGAATGTGTAGAACACAGAGAAGATACTTAGATTGTGTCAGTAGGGCAGCTATTGTGTTCTAGGAATGAAGAAAAGCTGTTTCCAAGGGTAGCAATATTCCTGCTTAGTATTGCTTATACACTCTTCAGGATACCATGCAGGAGTGTCGTCTAGCAGAGGTGAAAACAAGAGAAGAAACAAGATGAAGTGGCTTCTCCTTTCTCCCTGAGCTCTTGAGGGGCCTTGGTGGGAAGCACGTGTAGCCTTCAGACCGGGCAGACTATGAACAGGGGGCTTTCCCAGCCCGTAAACTAGTATGTCCCTTCAAAAGCACAAGCTGATGAGTTTTGCGGCCTTTCTTGAACCATTCATCTACTCTGCTCCATTCATTGTAAATGGTATAATGTTTTGCATTTGGAGAGTACATTTCATCTAGAGCTTTACAAATACCCATTAAGCCCTGAAACACTGCTGTGGAATAGATGAATAAATTATATGGGGGAAGTAATCATTAGAAAGCAGTGTTGCTTTGTCAAACAGTGTATAGTTTTCATGTAACCAAGTACTTAAGTGCAGCAAGTCCTTGACACCTATTTTCACTTTGCTGTGTGAATATTCATTTGAATTAGGTGAACATTTCATCCCACATTTTATCAGAATTCAGATTCATCCTCTGCTAATGGAAAGTGGCTCCAGGCTGCTATGGACAATGGCTGGCATCAAATGAGCTTGTTCTTTGTTTCAAAACTATGGTTAGAATTTGGTGGTTAATCAGATGCTGATAGCAAACAGTTGGGTTTTCCTCCATGTTCATGTGACAGTACAAAAGCCAATTGATATGCAGTAATGCAAGATTCATTCTTGACCTTCTATGCATCTGTGTGGAGCAAATTGGGTCTTGTAAATATAACAGTATGCAGTCTATTGTTTTGAAACACCACTCAATATATCTTAGATTTTTTTCTCCTAGTACAAAACAGTTATGTGCTGGATGCTTTTGCAGATGTGTCTTAAATTCTAGAGGTCTTGTACTTAGCTACCTCTTACTCTTTAAATCTCTATAGAATGCTAAAACAAAAACAAACAAAAAGGTTCCAGGGACGTAAGGTAACTATGAAACTGTTACTTCTAAACATCCATCCTGAATCTGATCTCTTTTGGTAATTTCCAGATGTTTTTTGTTAGATTAACGTCAGTTTAAATCAAATTGGTTAAGTTGGGATGCTCAAATTTAAGAAGAAATAACCATATTCTTTTTAATAGACTTACCAGTAAAGCCAGGAGCTGAATGACTATGAATTAGAGGTGTGCTTGCTCTTTCCACCTGGTCCTGTTAGATCTGAACTTAAACGCTCACAGAACTGTGAGGAAAAGCCTGCAGTACCTTAATTCATCTTTTAACTGCTTTATAGACCATAGAATACCTATTTTTCTTGATCTTGATTCATTAACTACTGTCAGAATAAAATAGAAATACTCCTGAAATGACTTCAACTTAAAAAATTTAAGCAAATTCCCCCTGTACAAAATTTTAATTCTTTTAAAGAACCCATATGACAATCTCATCGTTATTTTTTTTTCCACTCCAGAAGAAGGTAGTGATGACAAAAAGCGGAAACTTACATAATTTCATTTCGTTTGCTTTAGCAACAACAACCTCAAAAGCAGAGGGGAATAATGGCTTTCATTGAGTCACTTCTTGGGAAATTCATTGGTATCTGGAAAAGCTGGCCTGTAGGAAATACGTTAACTTGTTTTCTTTCTCTGGAAATGCTTCAGGCTACCAGTGTTTGGTAGTACAGCAAAGCTGCACCTTCCTCTTGGGAACAGCACCTTCCCTTCAGATTTGTCCGTAATGGAAGAGAACACAGGGTAGTGGTGGTTGTTTCTTAAAGGCTGTGTTTTCACGGTGCCATTGCCAAAGTTAAGCCAGACAGGGCTCTTAAGGATTCATTTGCGTATGTTAAAAAGAGAGTACTGTTTTACACTGCTGCCATGGGATGGCTGTGGCAGGAAAAGTGCAAACTCCCACATAATTGTTGTTGACAGAATACAGTTCTAATTTTATCAAGTGTAACCCCTACATGACATGTTGCTAAGCCAGCCATCAACATTTCAGTGAATGAAATGCTGATTTGAAAAGTGTGCAGTGCCCAAAAGAAATGTACAGTAATTATATTTGGAAAGCAGAGTATGTGAAAGACTTCTGCTTGCCTGAAATGTGGGAGCAATGATTGCTAAGTCTGCGCAGAACCATTAGAAGTTTTTTATTAAATTGTCACATTATGATTGACGCTGTGTGCGCTTATGTACATGTACATAACCAATATGTAAATTTAGGTTAAAATGACCTAGTAAGATACTAAGAAAGATGATATTTTACAAAATCTGTGGAAAAACTCTACAATGCTGAGTCTAAAACCTGAGTTTATCATTTTACCTGCTGCCTTGTTCTCTTCTGTATTTAGTATGCTTAGCTACTGCTTAAATTAGATTCAGAGGACTATGTAATTAAGAACTGAGATATAATTCTTCATTAGTAGAGGTCACATCCATTGGATAGCTAAATAATAGAAGTTATTTACGGTACCATTTTAGTATCCTAGAGAATTTTAACCTTTAATCAGCAACAATGGAGAGATGTCAAAATATAAAGCTGAATCAGGTGTAACGATATATAGTTTGATGAGTATCAGGATATAATTTGCTGAAATGTAGTTCTCCTTAATTGCATAGTAACTTATTTCACTAATTAAAAAAAGTCTAAATCTCTTTTAGCAGACTTTTATTGAAAGCGGTATATACAAGTATTTTTATATCTTAATGCATGTTTAAGAGGTACTGGAAAAGGTGTTAGTTCCTTAGAAAAGAGAGTATCAATTAAAAAAGATTTATTTGTTGAAAATAATGCTATAGTAAATGAAGGATGTTTCACGTCTCTTGGGTAAAATAATGGAGGAGCTCAAAGGAAATATTTTCTTGTATAAGTCTACTAATTTTGACTGTATTGTTAATCTATTTTGACATGCACATTTTAGAAAGAAGTAATGAAAAGGCGTGAAGCATACAAAGCATATAAATGCATTAAATTACAGAGCAGTGTTTTGCACCCTACTGACCTATTCAGTGGTAGGCTGAGGCATTTGCATCTATTTTTGGTCTGTTATATCACCTGCACAGATTTTAGAGGAATGAAGAATATATGAAGGTGAAAAAGGTGAGTGAAAGTATTTTTAATACACTTAGTCCAGTCATACTCAAGACCTCTTCTTAAGACATTGCCCAAAGTTCTTCTTGTATTTGTTTTAAAACTCTACCCGCGCTCTTTGGAATGTTTACAAAATGCCATCTGGGTCCATGCGATAGCAAGCTGGGCCACAAGCATTAGCCTGGCAGCCTTAATGCTTTGGGATCCAAGCTATTGTGGAGACAGCCCTGCACTGGGCAAGTGCCCCATCGGAAGCGGTCGCGTGTGAGCCCCGTGCGGCTGCGCTGCTCACGTCAAGACCAGATCCCCCCCTTTTTTTTTTCTCTTTAAACCAGGCAAAAGAACATTTTAATTCTATCTCACCCTGTTTTGGGCTGCAGGGAGAAACAAATAGATGAAGACATGTAGGAGGACATTACGCAATATTTGGGGAGAAGATGGGAGAGATTTCTCTTGGATTGTTTTAGTTATGTTTCTGTTTAAAATATGCTTTTGTGTTACTATAGCTACTAGCTGTTATGCTCATGTACAGATGTTTTATTATCTCTAGGAACTGACTGCTGCTTCAAACCCTGAGAACCAGAGGCAGAGGGGATGTAAATGTGTTAGCCGGAGACTGGAAAACCATGGAAGAACCTGAGTCCAGGACCAGGATAGGAGAGGACTGGACATGAATGACTGACAAGAAGTTGCGCTTGCTAGATTTGCAAAAGAGAACAAGAAGAAATAGTTGAATATTTGGAACCCTATGATGAGGTATGTACCCCCTACACTGCCAGAAAACTAAAAGGAGCCTTGTTTAACACTCAGTTTTCTCCCACTTCCAGAGGTAAGCGAGTAACTGAAATCTTAGTTTCTCCTGCAAAGCAATATTTGAAAGAGGAGCTGGGAGACCTTAGCGGGGAGAGACTGGTCTGCTTGGCAAAGCTCTTCTAAGAAGAGACCTTTGGAACTCTGTGAGTTACAAGCTTGCTGAAAAAATAACATCTCTGGGAAGACTGGGCAAAAGGTGCAAAAATTGTATTTTCTCTGGAGTTTTGGAGAAGAGTTGTTATTAAGGGGACTCTAGATAGAAGTTTTGGATCTTGCAGTGCAAATCAGTAATGAACTTGGAGGTTCCTCAGTGTAGTGAATTCAGGTGGTATCATTTTCTTTGGACAAAGTCACAGAAAAGATTGCCAGCAGCGCATGGTGTTCCCTGTGCCCTAGCTGGGATGTGTAGTTGCAGGAGAGGCAAATATGATGATAGCAGTTGCTGGAGGTGCTAGAAAAGGGTGATAACCAGGCATGAACTGTTGCACAAGACAGTGGACCTGAAGCTGGAAAACAGCTTTGATGGGGATACAGAAGTGAGATGTGTTGGGGAGAGGAGGAGCAAGGAAACCACAGGCTGTGCAATAGTTCAATTTAAAAAAAATAAAGCTTTTAGTCTTCGAGGTCAGTTAGACATCCATCTTTCCTCTGTCCCTTTTCTTCACTTTGCAAAAGGATATCACCTGTATACTCAACTGCACGCGACTGCGTGATAACAGTGGTACCGCACCCTTATCTGCTCTGGGTTCTTCATGCACAGAGAACGACATCAAGTGTCTGCTTAAAAACAAACCAGATGTTGACAGTCACAGAGAGATACATGGGTGCTGAAGAATGGGGAGGCAAGGGGCTTATCTTCACTACTGCCAATGACAGGCACTGGCACATATGCTATTTTAGGACAATTGCAATGCTAACATTCTGCTAGTGTTTTATTTAACTATCGACTATTAAAATATCTTGGTTTCAGGATGCTAGTATTACATATGTAAATTATTAGGACATTGTGAAATAGGAAAAACAAAGCAAGAAAAGAACTCATAGGATTCTATTTCAATTAAACATATTTACAATGTAACATTAATTGTAAAAGTTACTGTGAAAGAAAAACAAAATAGACACAGTGATTAGGAAACATTCATTAATTTTTTGTTTTCGCATACGTTATTTGTGAATTTTGTGGGGTAAGTGTAACTCAGTCCCTGAAATACAAATCTTTGGGACAACAGTATATTGAAGCAAGTGAGGTAATTGGATATATTCGGAGACTATCATCCAAAGGTAAATCAGTAGCATATCTTTAAAAACAAGATTTGTAAGGAAAATAAAAGGTGAAAATGTTTGAAGATATCTGCTGCATTCCACAAAAAGATATTTTCAGCACGAACATGCTTCTAAATACTAACTGTCTTTTGGGGAAGGAGGGGAAAAAAATAAAAAGGATAATTACTGTCATTTGTTCTCCTAGGAGACTTCAGCATGTTTTGGAAAGAGAAGTTTGGGTTCATTATGCAGCAGGAGTATTACCTTCCCAGTGTCATTTTCCCATCTGTCTTGCTCAAGGTGTTACAATCTTGGCTGATATCTTTGTGTGGTCATCACTCAGACCAGGCTGCGTATTGATACAGTAAGAGTGAATAACAGTGATCTTGAACACTGTCTGCTATGTTCGGTACCTTTCTCAGAGGGATTTTGGATACTATTTAAACTTGTTTACATTCTTTTCAGTACCCAGGAAAAGGAATAATTCCTTTTTCAGTACTTGAAATTCCCTCAACAATAGGTTTAACTTAATGTAATCTTACTTTTTTTTTGAGCTATGCTATGTTCAGGAATGGATAGAATTCTACTGCCTGATGCTAGTTACATAGAAATTTAGGAAAAACTCTCAACCTGTTGCAGGGGGAACAGGCAGTCTTCCTTTGTCTAAAATTTGTCATCACCTTTTATGCAGCATAAACGGCACTGTGCACAATGTGCAAGAGACCTGTTTCATTTAGTATCAATGTTTGTGTTAAAGATGCAACACATCTTTTAGTGACAATACATCTGTTGTTCCATTAAGACTTTATCTGGCATTGCAAGTGATCAGTTTTGGATTTTGGAGGCTTATGAGGCTTTTTCATTATGTTTCGTGAAAAAGCAGCCATTGTTCTCAGTTTGGTAAAGACCTTTCGTACAAAACAAAACCCGTCCGGGAGGGCATTGATATTGGAAAGGGCTGCCATTTTGTAGAAAATTTACCTAGCTTCTATACATATCATTGTGCGATCCAGCAGAAAAAAAAAAAGAACAGGGACGAGGGGTGAAGGCTACAGTCAGTCCTTCCCCCATTTGTAAGTAACTGAGAGCTTTAGTTTATGTGGTTCCATATATTCCTTTGTGGGCTAGAGAGATGACTGATAACGGTACGCTTTCGTAATATTAGGTGATAACATGTACGATTTTCACTTGTTTCCAAAAACGTTATCGTTTTGAATCAGCTTCTGTTTTCACAGATATCTAGGCTAAAAGGGATCATGTGAGATTATCTATTCTGTAGCTTCTGGTCTGATTTAAAAAAATAGTATTTTTAGAAACTTCTCTGACATAATTCTTGCCTGAACAGTCTTTAAATAACCATGTTTATCTTGAAATGTGCCATGGCAGAAAATCATCTGATGACTACTTGTCCTAAAATGGATGAACATGGAATGTAATTGATTGGAATACATTAAAACAAAAACAAAATCATTTTGAAATAAGACAATAATGCTCTTAATCGTTTCTATAGTAAGTACATTTGATTCTTTCAGTTGGATCCCATTCTTTTAGATCACTACTTTATAAATATCTTATTTTCTTAAAGATGCAGTCTTAAAGATCATAGCAATCTCCAAATCATTTGCTTTGAGTAATTTCTCAAATGCCCTGATATGGATATCAGCAGATCCCATTAATTTAAATATATCTAACTTACTCAAATATTGTCAGTTGTTTTCTCCTTATTCTTGATTGTACTTGACATAATTGTCCATATGAATTATGATGAGAAACCAACTACTTTCTAAAGATTTCTAAAGAGCACAAAATCATTAGCAATCAGCTTTTTTGTAATTTTTTTTTTTGCTTTCCTTAGTAATAATGCTCTATTTCCTTCGACTTGAATGTTAATTTTTTTCATAGTTACAACTCTTATTATAAATAATTTTTGGATCTCAGACTTAAAAACAAACAAAAGTCTATTCCTTTATAGTATTCTTTTATCCCAAAGTTTGTCTTTGGCTTAGCTTTGCATGACCTGCTTTTCACTTCTCAGGCCTGTAAGGATCCCTATTAATGTCACTGATATTTCTGTTCTGCACTGAGACACTGACTTGAGGTAATCAAGTAAAGATATTCCCCTTTTCCTTCGTAATTCTTCTCCAAGAGACCCTTCCTGTAAATATTCTGATTTTGAAGCCTGCCGTTTTTGTGGATGGACAAGGGAACCTATTATTCTTACTGTGCTATTTTTTCCCTCTTTGGAATCAATAATGCTATTATCTTGATAGTATTTTTTCCTATGCTATTATGGAATTCATCAGTGAAATTTGAATAAATAAATCATAGCTGTTCCTTATTTCAGATGCTGGAAGAAATGTACTAATGCTTCATTTTAGAGAAAAAGCATCAGAAATTTTCCTGGAATAGCTATTTGCCTACCTTCTCCAAAGTCTCTTTCATATTTCCACTTATTTTCTGATTAACATGTTCTTTCATCTGTAAGAATCACTGTTTTGAGTTTTGATCTCTAAGTACTTGTCACTGTTGAATGGGAATCTCCCTGCATAATCTTCAAGAATTATTCATTTGCGCAACATGTATCTGAGCATGAGTAAATGTTGTGCAAACTGTTTTGAAATGATCCTGCAAAATTATCTCTCTTGCTGTGAAACTTTTTGTTATTTTAATTATCAGACTTGGAAGATTATGCTAAAAGGCATACTACACATTTTGCCATATGGCTTATAAGCTTCCTTAATGTAATAATTCAGATGAATTGCTGCTTAAATGCTCTGCCTCTGGGCTCTCATTTCAGAGGTTGTACTTGTGCTTTAAAAAGTGTACAGGCCATGAAAACTTATGAAATAGTAATAATTAGGAGGCTTTTATATACATTGTAGCTTACTTCAGCTAAGTTTCCCTAAACAGCTTCAGCTTGTGACCTCTGAGATGATCAAATTCAAATATTGAATCCTTGGAAAAACAAGGAAATAGACCATGAGCAAGCTGAAATACAACTGTGATCTTATAATCTCCTAGATTCTAGATCTAATGGTCGCTGATGAAAAACATATTTTAAGTTTTTTTTTTTAAAGTTGGAAGATCTTATATCGTGTTTCTACTGTTACTTCCAGATTCCTATTGCATACTTCTATGAAAAGTTAGAGCATAAGAAGGCCTGAAAAAGTGCATGGGAACGTACAGACCTGAGTGGAGCAGGGAACTCTATTCCACTAGTAAAAGTTGTGTGTGTGGGGGGAAAATAGGATGTGAGATTTGGATATTGTGGATACTGTCAGTGACAGGGTCATCAATAAATCTGTGAGGAAAAGGGCTGAGAAGAAAGGAAAAGGTAGAAAGGAAGTTCATATTCAGTTGTTCGACCTTCCTTTTGGAAATAGCCAAGTGTAGACACAGATTTTGGCACACTTGAGAAAATATCATTGCTTTCCCAAGGCAGAAGAAACTGACTGAAAGTCATCCAAGAAGTGTTTCCAGAGGACATAGACAGAGCAAGTAAGACTAGAATTGTATTCATGGGATTCTGGGGGGTTCAAGCTGGTGGTATTCAGGGACCTTAGCATTTTTCCTTGAGTTATCTGGGTATCACGAAAGGAAACCTGAAAACTTTTGCTTTTAATAGAGCCAAAATCTTGCTGAACATGCATATTTTGCTCCCTTTAGCTGAGTTCCTGAATTTCTTAACTTACCCCCGAAATAACCACTTCTCCCCCAAGAGGGCAATGAATGATATGTTGTAGAAAATAAAATGTAGGTGACTTAGATCAGCCAGGGAGAACTGGAACCAGAGTCTGTGCATCAGCTGTATTCAAAAAAAAAAATGGAAGAATCTGGTATTCTTATTAATGAATGATACTTGAGAACATTCTCATTCCAGTGTCTCAATCAGTTACAAACTTGCCTTCTGATGATGAACCCAACAAAAGATCAGATTGTGGAATTTTATGAATTTAGAATATTTTTCAACTTAATTTAAAATTATTGTAATATTGAATAAACTCTGCTAGCTACAGAACATGAACATGGTTTTCAAATAGAACATGGTTTTCAAGTGTTGTATATACCTGAAACTAACAAGTAGATCTAATCATCTTCTAATACCGCTGACTACAGGATGCATGAGCTGAACATTCGGTCATATGACGAGTCATAAATTGAAGCAGGGGAAGTTCCCACTTGATGTGAGAGGGGAAAAAATAATTACAAGGACAGTCAAGTATTGGAACAGATTGCTGAGAGAGGCTGTGCTGTCTCTGTCTTTGGAGGTTTTCAAGATCCACCTGGACAAAGCCCTGAGAAACCTGGTCTAAATCCAACATTGACCATCCAGGAGGTGAGAATAGATGACTTCCCAATATCCCTTAAAGTCTGAATTGTTCAGTGTTTCTAAGATTAAATATTTTCCTTTGTGTTGAGAAAAATCTTCTTGTTCTGTTTTGTCTCATATAAATACTCCTAAAGTACATAAAACTCAAGATACATCAGTGGTTCCTTCATTCATGCTCGAGGTGAAAGGCAGGCAGTTATTCAAGATGCTGTTATCAGTAAGATAACTTAGTAGCTCTCTAGGATGAAAATGAGTCTTTATTATGCAAACTAAAGAGATAAAATTGGTATTAGGAAGCCACCGTCCTTTATTAGCAAAATTGCAAAGTAATTTTCTTAAATTTGGCAGGGGGGTGAAAAAAAACCTCTCATGTGTAACATATAGGTGGATTTAAAGCTACATGGAACTGTGAAAAGCATTTCCTGGAATTTTAAAAGGGTCGTTTTATGTGATGGAATGGGCTTGATCTTGATTGCCCACAGTCTTTTCCGTTGCAAGAGGAGAATCAAACGAAATAGCCAGCTTGAAAACAAACCAGGGAGAGGTAATTCGTCATACAATGTGCAGGTAAGATGAACAGTTGGGAACAATTTGTCACGGGCTATTTTGGATGATAAATGTTATGTAGGTTGGAAAGGAGATACCCATTAGGAGCTGCCAAATGCCTAGACATAACATGTTTCTCAAGAAGTGTCTGTGTTCATAGCTTCTGGAAGCAAATGCTGGAGGCAGAGGAAGGGAAGCAGGTAGGCAGTTGGCTCTTATACTCCTATCTCTTGTTCTGTATTTGAGACAGAATGCTCAGCTAAGCAGACCTTTGACTTGACCCAGTACAGCTACTATTAGGATCTGGGATCTACAATTAAATATTTATTTAATTAATTTAGCACTCATTAGAAATTGAGAAGCCTATATTAACATAGTGGTCTAGTGGCCAAAGTGGGGCAGTTATAAGCTGGTTTTAATGAGTTCATGCAACTGACAGAGCATGAAAGGCTTTCTCCATGGCATCAAGGTAAATTAATCTTTCCAAAGCAGGAGACTGTTTTATCTCTTCTGCACCGAGCTAAACATGCTGTGACACTAAGCAATTTTTATTTGATGTACTTAACTGTGTGAGAACAGAACTTACTTAGTACAGGTACTTAACACTGCAATAACTCACTTCTGACCACATTACCAGAATAATGCAAAATTGATAGGATTTCAAAGAAAAGTAGCGCCGAAGTTTTAGATTCAAAATTTTGACTTGCGACAGAGTTGGAACATACTCCTGCTCTTTAACTGAGGATAAACTAAAACGTGAATTGCTAGAGGGGGGAAATGTTAGTGTGTGATAGTGTAATATAAGACGGAATTCAAATTTTAGTTGTTAGAAACAGTTGTGCAAGTGCAAGACTCTTTTGGACTTTCAAAAGCAGAAGAAAACCACTGATCTCTTTATGCCAAGCCCATGCACTGAAATCCAACCCCTTTCCAACATTTATTCCTTAGCATGTCCCAGAAAGATGACCATTCTGGGTCTAGCACAGTAGTGACCTCTCCAACAGTGCCAGGGAGGGCCAAGGGTTTACCCAGCCATGTCCCCATGCTCTGAGCAGGCCCTGTTTCCTGCAGCAATTACAGGACCTGCTGCTTAAGGAAGGAACGTTAGAGCCCTGCTCGGAGGCAGACCAGCCATGGTCCCCTCCTTACCTTCCACCCCTGTTCAAGTACATCTCTGGACACAAAGGAAGTAAAATGCTCTGACACTCCTGCTTATCATCCATTTTGTCATGCTCTACGGAGTTAGGTGAGCTGCTGGGAATCAGACTGCAACAACAGGAGATTCATGTGGGATCTTTATTTAGCAATGACTGGCATTAAGGCTGTGTTTCTTGCCTCTCAAAGCTTGGAAAGGGGTCCTGTCCGAGCTGTGCTTCAGCGTCGGCACCCTCTGCTGCTGTGCAATTCGTGCATACCCCTTTGCAGGCTGGTGCACGGCAGAGCCCTTTCCGAGCGGCAAGCCTGACGCCGTTTCGCCAGCAACTTCGTTCTCCCTCTTGCTCTGGAGTGTGAGACCCCCCCTGCTCCCCTTCCCGCCCCGCCAGGAGCCGCGGCCTCGGGGGCGCCATGAGGCGGCGGCGGAGCTGCCAGGCAGGGAGTGGGACACAAAGGCCGGCGCTTCCCGCGTTCCCGCCCCGGGGGTCACTGCAGCCGCTGCCCTCGGCGCGGCGCCGCTCTGGGCTCCTGTCGTCGCGGGGCGGCGGGCGGCGTCGCCGCCTCCCGCCCCCGCTGGGGCGCCGCGCCTGCGGCGGCCGGTGGCGGCGGCGGTGGCGCTGCCGAGCAGAGCCGGGCACTTGGGCGCCGAGCGGCGGCCGCCCGCACCCCCTCCCCAGCCGGCCGGCGGGCTGCGCTGCGCGAACATGGCGGCGGCGGTGGGGCGGGACACTCTACCTGAGCACTGGTCCTACGGCGTCTGCGGCGACGGCCGCGTCTTCTTCATCGAGTAAGGGGGGCCGCGGGAGGGCGCGGGGAGCCGCCGGGCGGGCGCCGCTAACAGGTGCATGTTTGTCCGCTTCTCCCTCCTAGCGACCTGGCCCGCACCACCACTTGGCTGCACCCGCGCACCGGGGAGCCCGTCAACTCCGGCCACATGATCCGCTCAGGTGGGTGCCCGGCGGCGCCCCCGCCTCGCTTCGGCTCACGCACCCGTAACGGCCGCCCCGCGCCCCCCGCCTCGCGCATGTACCGCTAACGGCCGCCCCCACCCCCCAACCTCGCGCGCGCACCGTTAACGGTCGCTCCGGGGCCGCCTTTGCCCCCCGCCTCCCTGCGGCCACTGAGGCACCTCGAGGGCACGGCCGGAGTTCTCATCTTTTCTTTCCCTTTCTATTCTCTTTCTTTCTTTCTCTCTTTTTCCTCGCTGCAGACCTGCCCCGAGGATGGGAGGAGGGGTTCTCGGAGGAGGGAGCCAGCTACTTCATCGAGTGAGTATTTGGCCGGCCCGGTGTGTGTGTGTGCGCGCGGAGGGATTGCGTCTCCCCTCCTCCCCCCCGCCTTTGCCGTTTAACCTGCCCTTTTCGCCGCTTTAATGATTAACATAAGGGAAAGTGAAAATGATGCGTGTGTTTGCGGCGGGCGGGCAGGGGGGGAATGTTGGGAACTGGGAGTAAATTTTGCAGTGAGGTGGAGGGGAGAGGCAGGCTCCCCCCATTGCTGCTGCTTTGCCCCCTCAGGAGGAAGCAACAGGTCCTCATCCGTGGGGAGGCTGCTTTGTTTGTTTATTTTTCCTCTTTCTGCCGTCTGGATGTTTGAAGCGGTCCTTGGCAGGTGGAGCGTTGCTGCTGCGTGTGTGGGTAATGGTTGAAGGTGGCGGCTTGTTTTTGTATTAAACAGCAGGTGCTTGTGGATGCAGTGCTGGGAAGTTTTGCGAGCTGACAGCAGTTGGTGCCTCATCCAAGAGGCAGGGCTGAACGGTTGAATTTGCTTTGCTTGTGTTGGCCGTGCCAGTTGTGTCTTAGTAGAGCAGATCTTTTTCAGAGACCAGTGAACTTGGGATGTGCTGTCTGCTGTTTTCTTTTTCTTTATTTTCTATGAAATGCAATTATGTTGTAATAAAATACAATAATTAGAAAGAAAACTTTTTTCAAGATTAGCATAAGACTTTGGGGTGTGTAAACTGGAATGTTTTAGGAGCGTAAGAGAAGTTCAGTCAAATTGGTAAACCTCTAGGGTGTCCTAGATATTTAGTTACATGTCACTTGTGAGGTCTCTTCAGATTTCTGAAGGAAGATGCACACTTTAATTTCTTGGAACTCATGATTGTTAGCATCAAGGTCTGGAAAACACTTGAAACACCACATTGTTTCAGTGCTGGACTGAAATGGCCCAAGCCGTTGAGTGCAGTCCCATATAATTTGGCAACTGTGATAAGTGTCTGTTTTTGAGAAGCCTTCAGGGCATTCCCCAAGACCCTGTGGCAACCTTGAAATATATAGTAAAGATCCAACTGCAGAACGTTATGCCAGGTAAAGAATGGAGTGACTGCGACCATTGTATTTCTAAGAGCAGGATGCATGTTAAGTAAAATTCTGGATTATTCTCTAATGTGCCTCAGCTGTCACTCTGAACAGGTGGAAAAGAACCCCAAAGTTCCTCCTTGGCTGACCCAGAAGACTTGGACCAGAGCCAGACTGGACTATTAGTTTGCCCTCAACTTGAGAGCAAGAATTATCAGCCAGGCATTGGAGAAAAGCTGAATGCAGTGTATGGCTGATGCTCTTTAAAAGTAGTCAATCTCCACTGCCTCATAAAGAAAAAAAAATCTTTCTGGCTCCACAGATAATTATTAAAATCTTAAAATATCTGTATGCAATATAACTATGCTATAAGCTAATGAGATCATTTCTGCAGATACAACACAAAATTATGGCTTCTTCACAAAAAATTTACTAATTGGTTCTGTCCCTTCCAGAAGCTTACTACTTTGATTTTAAATCTGTTAAGATTTCTTTTCCCTCCTCCTTGTTTGTTTATTTTTGTGAAGACAATTCTTGTGTCTTTTGTCAAGTGATCAGAAAATTTGCAATGTCTGGCCCATTAAATTCATCTTATGTCCATTCTGTTCTCCCTTTAAGCTGCGTTAATAGTGTTATATTAAATTGAAATTGGTACAGGAAATGAAATACAGAATAGACTGTTATTATTTTACAGAGTAATCAGAATAAGCCTGGCTATTTTACTTGGAGAGTTTTTTTTTTTTTTTTTTTGACTTAAATCTGTTCAACTGTACAACTTCTTGCAAAGGTTCAGCAGAGAGGCATCCCCATTCCGTCACTGTTGGAGAGGTTGCCCTGTGGAACTTGGCATGGGTTGTTTTCACTAGCGCTGTTCAAGCCTTTATATTTTCATCTTGCTTGGTGGCTTCCTGAGCCAGATGGAGTTTCTCTCATCATCTTGCATTAACATGTTCACTTTGTGGTCATTCAAACTGTTAGAGTTCATAGCTCATGCTCTCTTTTTTTCCATCCTGTACTGCTTCCACCTGATGAATTCTCAGTTTATAGAAAAAGTTCTTGTTTCTTAAATGCTTCAAGTCATATGCTCTGCTATTAAATTACGTCTTCTAGCACTCTAGCTGTGCAAAACCATGGCCTCTTTTGTATAACAATGCAGTTGTCTTTGTACTGGAGATAGTTTCCATTTTTGATACACACGCAGAAATTTCTTGAGCACATACATAGTTCTTACTCTTTAGTTACTAATGAATTTTTGAAATTGAATCAGTATACTCAGCTCTGAGGATTGCTGCTAGTCACGTCTTTCTCTCATAATAATTTACAATTTTAATGTAACCTATTATAGTTTTGTCTTATTTTCTCAATTCTTACCTTATGTGTACTTTGAGAAATTTCCTATGGGATGTTGTATCAAACCTCTTATTTAAATTATATATAGACTAACTCTACTTAAAAGTGATGTCTAGTACGGTAGTAATCAAAAAGTTAGGCTATTTGGATATAAGCTGTCTTTGATACAAAGCATACTGTATTTATTCTATATTATCTATATGTTATCTATATTATCTATATATTCTATACTCAGTTTATTTCTTTGTCTTTACTGCTTACCTCAGTACTCTGGGCTTCAAACACTGTGTAGTAAAAGACAGGTTTATAAACACAGGTTTATAAACTGGTCAAGCTTAATATTAAAACCAGATAAGCTGTTTTTCCCACCCTAGCTAAAGGAGACAATTTCTTTGTCCAGTCCTTTTTAAAATGGCCTCTCCAGCTGTTTTATCATAATGCGATCCTTCTTTGCACCTCTTTCAATATGAGGTCAGGTTGGTTACATGGAGATAGATTTTTGTGAAACCTTTGAACAACCAGTGTGCCTTCCTGTCTCTAAAAACTTATCAGCCTTCTGAGTTTTACCTTATTTGCATGTTTGGGAGGATACCCGCATGTAGTACACACAAGAATGCTGCCAGTTGACCATCAAGATCTTTCTTTTCCTCTGTTGCTTTAGCTGATAACACCGCAACTTAAATTAGTAAGTCATTTCTAAATCTGCATGCTAGTTCTTCCTGCTTTGACACATCCAGTTCTTCTCGAATGATCCTCTCTGTTTTGGTGATTCTTCAGGATTTTTTGGTAGCAGCAAACTCTATTTTCTGTTTACTTAGTATGCCTACTTTTGATCCGTTTCAAGAGGATTATTGATTTAGGAATGATCTCAGAGCTGGATGTCTTTTTTTTTTTTTTTTTTTTGTCTTGTAGTATCTTAACTCTTGAGTTTTCCAAGTGCAGAAGACAACTTGAAGTACTCTTTATTTATTTATTTATTTTTTAAACTCACATTTTAGAAGTATGTCCTGTAGGTTGGGCTACTGTTTATGTTGGAGTCATCACAGAAGGAATGTTGTTGCTGAGCACACCTGTGGGGTTGAATGAAAATGTGTAAGTCTTACTCAGATTTATTTCAGGTAGTTGACTTGTTGATGTGACGTGTTAAGTCTAGTTGGCAGGCTCGTGTTGGGAGGGGGATGTGACATGCAGAGAAAAGTGACTGATGAAAAAGCAGTGCATATATGCATTATAATACAGTTTTTGTTTCAATTTGCATATTATCTTTTACTGATCATCTGAACTCCTGAAGTTGAAAAGCACTGAAAAGCTGATAATGTTTTTTTGTTACCTTTTCATAACTTTGAAAGATTGAGACATGTACTTTTATGTCAAAGGATCCATTCTTCTGGTTTTAGATATCTAGCTGTGACTCGAAGTATTACAAAAATTGTGCTGCAAGCTGCTGAGAGTCTTTTAGAATGCTGTAGTAATATTGTGCTTTATAAAAGTAATACAGTATTCAAACTGTATCGTAAAATCAAGAACAAACAAATGGGAATCATCAGTTAAACAGCAGAAGCTATCTCTGTGTTGATTTATTTCTGAAGTCAGTTGTTTCATTTAGAGCATGTCTGACTTGGTCTCTTCCTCGGGGAAACTGTTGAGGAAGAAATAGAAGTCTGAAACAAATGGCCGTTATTCATAGGCAACATGTTTGCCACTACTGTTATCTAATGTGACTTTTATTTAATCTTGTTGTTGTGAAGAAAATATGCCTTTCAGATATACAAGTAATGACTATTTTATCATAAAACCTTGAAGGGGAAAAGACCATCTGGATTATTGAGTCCAGTCATGTGGATTACCTGAGAGTATTGTTTTATAATCTCATTAATAAATTTAATCAAAATGTTTAAGTGCTACAGAACTTCCTACTTTCCCTGCTCCTTTTAGAATGTTGAAGACTGCTTCTCTTCAGTGGTATGTTAAGTTGACTAAAGTTGGCACAAACATTAGTATGTGTTGCAAAGCCTGATTCTACAGTTTTTTTTCTTCTTTCTTGTGCTCTTTTCTATGATGACTATTGCTGTAGAAATAAAATATCTGGAACACTCAACTATGGTGAGTAAAGAGTGATTATCTTCCTTATAGTGAGATACCCAATATACACAATAATCTTTGTGTTTTGGAGCCTGCGCTTAAGATAAAAGGTTTCATTTAGTGTTAGTATCTGTCCGTAAATATACAAAACTATGTGAAATGCCCCTGTGAACACCTGTGAAGAACAGGCCTATGAAGTGCTTCACTCTTATTATTGCTATGTATAACCAGTTTGTATGGTGTTCTCAAGCAGAAAAAAAAAGACGTGTAGCCGGAACCACAGAAACTGAAGTTTCGCTACCATTAGAGAATTTGAGAGTAATGTGTACTGTGCACTCTAAGAATTTGTGGAGAGTTTTAGGGAAGGAAACCTGGATTGGTTCCACAGCAGAAGTGCCAGGCTTCAATTGTATGAATCTTGAGACAGACTGTGTAGCAGATACAGGCATAGGTTATGATTTGTTACTAGAATTCAATCCAGAATGCACAGATACAAAATTAAGAATTGACAGAAAAATACTAGAGTTAAATTTTATGTTGAAACATAAGGGGAAATAGGTGTCCCATCTTGTAGTTCTGCTGAGATCATAGATGGTCTTTAGCGGCCTCTGCTGGTTTATTAACAGGAAATTAAGTAGTGAGAGAAAAGAGGAGATGTTTTTTTTTAGTTGTTTTAAGAAAGTGTTCTGCTAGGGAGATGATTGGGGACAGGAGAACTATATACAAAAATAACTGCATTGCCTGTAAGAGTTTGCGTCTTTTCTCCAGTCATTTCTCCTCCGTCTCTGGACTTGATCCTACAGCATGTTTAATAAGTCATACTGCATGGGATGGCAGACAGAACTGATATGGGAATATTGAACTTGCTGAATAGATACAGTAGTGATGTTTCTTTCAAATTAAGAAACACCTGAATTTCCTCTTTTGACGGTTGTCAGAGGAAACTGTTGAAAAATTTGTATGGAGGCAGAGGGATTGCAAGAAATTACAGACAGCAAGGTAAGTACTTGTAGTTTAGCTTCCAGAAAAAGAAAAAAGGACCTGCTTCTTGAGATGTAGTGTGCCTTCTGGAAGGGCAGGTTTGGAACTGTGGACAAGAGAGATGCTGTGTGTTGTTTGATGCTGTGATGTATGTCAAGAGGAACATGATGTGTATTCCTTGGGGAAGAGGGGGAAAGTGTGTGAGGGGAGGTGCTGGTCTTTGTTTTGTTTCTAAAGCAAAGTTTCACCAAAGGTACTTGGCATCTTTGTCAATCCCTGTTTGTCCTTCTTTCAAAATACAGACTTGCTGGAAAACTAACTGGACTATGGGAGAAGGCAGTGAGATTAGCAAGCACATTTAAAGCGTAGTTCTCATTAACTTGAAAAGTTGAGTGCTGAGCACTTGTGAAAATCAACATCCAGAGTTTCAAGGTTCATCTGGGAAGTAGAGGAAAGTTCTTTTGTTCCAGTCTGGGTTTTATGACTCATGAGCAAGAATAGTCCTTGCCCACAGATTTACAAGTAATAGATGTTAGATTGTTGTAGTTTTCCTTCCACATATGGAGCTATGTGAAGTGTTCTGCATTATTGTTTCTGCATGACCCTCCAGTGATCTGGAGAACTTCGGTAGCAACATCTTCAGGATTTTGTATGTTAAATAGTTGCTGGATTTTTGCAAGAGGGCTTGCAGTCACTTATGCTGTCTGCAGTAAGCAAAATGGGATCTGAACTGTGCATTTCCCTTGGGAGGCTGCAGAATCAGATAGTAGCTGAGCTACAGCTGCGGTCTCTGAACCTGATTCCCAGAGCTATTGCAGTGCTCGCTGCATGTTAGTGCTGCAAACCTGTCAGCCAAGGGGCAGGATGCCCTATGTGGCAGGCCCAATAGCTAGTACCTGATCCCTGGCCCCTTGTACTGGGCTGGCAGAATTCTTGTACTGCCAGTTTTAATAATAAAACATGCCCCCAGCATTTGAAGAAGGTATGAAGTCAGAGCGCTACAGTCTGTGAAGAGTGCCAGTGTGAAGAATTAGAGTGGACTTAGTAGTATTAGGAAAGCCCATATGTTTTCAGCTGATTTGAAACTGATGTGGTTGTTCCTGAATAGAGTTGTGGCTTTTTATAGACTGAGCTTTAGTTCCACAACTATGAAATGGTTAGGAAACATCCAAACCTACTGTGTAGAAATGTGTTTGTTTAAAATCAAAACTATCTTCCTGGAAGTGTTTAATGTCCCTGCTAGCTTTTTTTCAGGTGACTTGTGTAAGGGCATACTTCCAAAAGGTGTTGTCTTAATTGCTTGGAGTAGCTGCAAACAATGAAGGGACCTATAGTAGATGCATTTTCACAGAGCTGGAACTGCAGATGATATAGTGACAGTTACTGGTAGGAAAATCTTCCTGCTTTTTCAAGAAGACTGTGAGATACAAATGTGAGATATCAGTGGCCAGCAAAATTTATTTAGATATGAACATGTTAATGTACAATTCTAAATGACATACCTTTGTTAGCATTTACCTGCTCAAAGATGATGAGTTGTTTTCTGTAGGAGCTGGGAAACAGCCTGCTCTGCGTGCAGGTGTGAGCTTTGCTCTGGAAGGGAGACTTGCTGAGTCCAGATGGGTTAGTACAGTGAACTTAGAATTTCTGTGCAGGAACAGAAGAAAGGGCAGGCTAAGAGAATTGCAGATATCTTGAGACAGTGCTCAGGTTAGTGATGTAGGCTAAACTGTGAGGAGTGGAATTTTTGTTACAATATGCCTGAGGAAGGCTGATGAAGCCTTTAAAATGAAGCCCTGCAAGGCTGTGTCTGTACTGGTTAGTGACTTCTCTATTCCAGTCTTAGGTGTGGCTAACTAGCTCCTCTAAGGTATTAAGGAAAAATGTTTTCTCTTTCTTTCCAGCCCAACCCATCCTGCTCACTCTTTGAGTATGTTAGCACATTCTTTTTCAGAGATTTTTCAAGCAGTGGAGGAGCATTAGGTATGGCTATATATGAAGGACTTTGGCTTTGGCCATACCTATCAGATGCAGTTTTGTGCATCTTTCTGTGGATTGGTTTTAGTCAGTACCTTACTGCTTACTTTTCCCTTTAGGTAGCAAGATGGTGAAGTAGAGAATAGGCACATCCTAGCATAACAATAGAAACGAATGTTAATTTCTCTGGTTCAAAAGTGATGAAAACTTGATTGATCTTGAAAAGAAAAGGGCTATTTTGGTGGACTGTTAGGCCTATTGGATGTAGCTTAATGACTTCTGGTTCTTACAGAGTCTTTACTGGAGATGTGTGAGCAGAGAGATGGATCGAGATTGCCCCAGAACCTACTAGCTAGAACTACTACTTTCAGGGTAGCTTGTCATGCTGCACTGGAAAACTCCTTAGCATTTCTGTTATCTTGAATTGCCTGAGCAAATTTGCAACAAGGTTAATGGGGTTTCATCCCAAGGAGTGAAATTGTTTGTTCACTGTCCATGATGTGCTTGTTTCCATGACGATTGCATGGAAATATTCTGTTGTATTTGTGCATTCTTTAATCGTTGGGGTTCTAACTACTACAAAAATAAATAAATAAAAATATCGACTGGATATTGGATGCATATGATTCTTCCCAGAGAGATGTGTCGGTAAAATGCAAAGCAGTTTTGAGAGATTGCTAAAAGACACTTCTCAAACACTTTTTCATTTAATTTTTTTCATGTGATACGTGATTCCAGTAAAGCTTAAGCAATAGATTTGGTTAAAAAACATCATTTTTGTAATGTCTTTTATTTTTCATTTCTCATATAATTGGAGCTGTATTGAAACTGTAATTGAAAACTTTGCAGGTGCCTTTTTGTAAACCAAACATGGAAAGTTTCTGTCTCAAATGAGGTTTCAGATATTCATGTCACTGAAATATTTTAATTTCACATTGAGATAAAGGTATTGTTTAGATAACTTGTGAAATGAAAGCAGTTTTTCTCTCAGACCTAACACTTTTAAACTTGCTTTTCAGTCGACTGTTCAGCTGAGCAGTGTTTTATATGTCATAACTAACGCTACATGCGTTTGTAACATTGCATTAATGAAATATCACCTTCTTGGTGGTTGCAGATTAATTGGCAGCTGAAATATGGTGGTGTTGTGCCTACCAACAACTGTTTTCTACTTAAAAGTGTTTTGAACAAAGAAAGAGTAACACCTTGTAAAGCAGGCTGTTTACGTAGGAGCAGGACTATGGAAACAAGCAGTTACTGACTATCCTCATGAATAATCTGGCATAGTGCCCAGTAATTTGAATTGCCTTTGGTTGGGAAAATGCAACCAAGAATGATCTGTTAAAGAATGCGCTTTTAACTGTGCTGTATTGTAGATGCAAGCCTGGAGATACCCCCTCCTCCCTGGGCGTTGAGATTTCCATGCCTGTTGAAATTCGGCCTCAATTGAAAGGCTTTCTGAGTGTTTTTGGTTTGCTTGCAAATGAACTGCTACATTAGTGTCATTTTTTTTTTTTGTAGACTAAGAAATGAAAAGCAGCAAAATAAAACTTGTGTGAAATAAAGGAATCGAAACCTCCACAGTCACACCTCTACTCTACTATAGGAAAATACACACTTTGTTAGCTTTGCTTCATGGGAAAACTAATCTTCTATGTATGTTCAGGCATTCTTTCACATTCTGAACAATGTGTACAGTTTTAGTTTTATTATACGCTGTCCTGTCCCTTATTTTCGTTTCAAAGTAACTGTAAGCCCACAGAAATACATTTTTGACTTATGTATTTTGGTTTATTGCAGGAGTTGTGGGCAAAGTCCTGCAGGGTCTTGCTGTGCCACAAGGGGGCATTTTTGGTGCCAACTCTGCAACACTGGTCTATAAGGGCAGAAACGTGCTTCTGAATTTTGCCCTTTGGATGTGTTCATCTTGAAAATAAAATAGAAATGCTTTTTTACTTTGTTTCATAACTAAGAATAACTTAAAGCTGTTATAGTTTTCCCAGATGATGTGGAATCGATAATTTCATTTTTATAATCACATAAATTAATACACAATAAATTATGAATTATGCAGTATACTTATATAAAAATGTGTTTATATATTAATTAATACTGTAGTTACTTAAGGCCTAAGAAATGATCTGTTGATTTGGTATATGTTTACACAGAAAAAGTTGGCCAGTTAAGGAAAATATGCTTGGCCTATTTCCTTTTTAAGTCAAATACTTTTTAATAAGGTGGTTCAGTTTGAAAGATTATGGTCATAAATCAGTGTATCGGAGATGCTTGCCCCTTGTAGTGGGATGGGCCACAGTTTCTTACAGAAACCCTGAAGAGCCGTCTGTGGTCCTTCCTTAGGTTTGTGGATATCTGTATGCCATTATTCTATCATGTGAATGGGATATGCAAGCGATTGTTACGTGTATATATATGTAAAAGAGAGGGCATATACTCTTAGCAGTATGGAAATGTCTTCTGGCATGTGTTTGTCAGGTGAGAAGACACATTCCTGTACTTCAGTTCTTTGTCCTGACTCACAAAGTTGTCTTTGTTTTCTTTATCTCACAAAGTACAGGGGTTTTCCTCTGATAAGAGAAATGCAGAAGCCAGAATTGTTTTTTCAACTTGAAATACTTGCATTTTTGAACACTCTCAGGAAATATGAGAATAAAAAGCAGCATATTAACTAAATGAATTGTTCTGGCAGAGAAAATTTCTTGTCAGCTTACTAATCTTCAGTGGTTTTATGATCTCACTCAACATAGAACATAATTGTTGTGGATCTTGGTTTGTTTTTTTAGATCTGGCAATTTAAGCCTTGCTGAAAGCCTCATGCTTTCAGATTGATGAACCAAGCTTAGTATGAAGACATTTGTAAACACTAAAAAGATAACACTAAATATCTGGAAATGTGAAGCAAAAGCTCTCTGTAGCAAAATTTGGCTAGATTACACTTAATGTAGCTTTTGGCCAATATAATTAATGTTTAAAGTGAAACATAATGTATAGCTTTATTACAGACTTATTAGCCTCAAACTATTAAAATATTTTTAAGAATAAAAACAAGTATCAGTTATCTGTTCATGAAATTTGAAATGTCGGTAGCTTTATTTGTTTTCTTTTTGTCCTCTAGTGGAAAGAGGGGATTTGCAGTTGTGTGCTTTTTATTGACTTTTTTGCTGATAATTTGCATTCTAAAATATTATTCATAGGTAAAGTTTGTACTAAGTTGTGCCTGTAAAATTCCCTAGTGTGCTCTATACCTTTATGTTGTCGTTGTTGAGATATACAGCATCTCTGAATATTCACTTGAAGGATTGGTGAAGTATTTTGAATGCTTCATGTGAAGGTCTAGTAGCACCAATAGTTTTGTTACATCATTTAAAGCAATGTGAATGTTATTGTTAGATTTGGCATGGTTCATTATGAAAAACATTTAATCTTCTACTGAGGTGGTTCTGCTGTGTTTTTATTTTTTCATTTTGCTGCATTGTTTTCTGAAACTTAAGTTCTTTTGTGTGTGATGTGGAAGTTTGTGACTTGTTTGCTATCTATGAGATTGTTTCATATACTTCGCAAGAAATCTAATTAAAAAAAGATTTTAAAGGAAAAAAAAGAAAGTAAAGTAATGCATGTGCTTTGAAAGAGGAGGAGGGGGGAGCAAAATGAATACATCTTGGAAAAAAAAGATATCCTGAATAGACTTTTTCAGCTGCATAGTGCAGTGCTACTGTGTCGTCACAGCAATTGCATTTTGAGGTGCTGTGGAATTTTAATCTTGTTGGAATGAGAAAGCAGTGCATGTGCTGGTAATGTCCATTGTTTGCCTCCAAGGAACAAGACTGTAGTCACTAGAATTTATTAGCATTTGGATGGCAATTAATGCTGAAAGCTATTTTATGTATTTCTATTTTTAATTTTTTAAGATAGTTTTGGCATGCAAATGCAAACACTGTTAGTTAACAGGTAAAGCTCTATTCTTTTCACTGGGTTATGGGCTGTGGTCAAGTAGCTGGTGGAGATCTGGCTATATACATGCTTTTAATGAAATTCTTTCAGAATAAAAATGAATGCAGGCTGAGTGTACTCAGTCTTCGGTGCTTTTTGAATTCTTAGAGACTGTTCAAATAAGAAGTACTGTTGTAATTGGCAGCAAGTAATTATTTTGAAAGTCATAATTAAGGCTTTGCTTGTATTGCTCATGGAATCCCAAACATTTTCCTTTATAAATTCTGCTATAAATTGGCATAAACTTCAGGGGAGGGTTGTAGAAGTCCACAGGTACACACCTACGCAACAGATGTGCTCGCCTGCAGATACGTACCTGACTTGGATGTCTTACTGCCTATAAAATACTCCAGAAAACTTTATGTTCTAAATCTGGATTCTGGGAGTGCTGACAAGTTGTGCTAACTCTATTTAAAAGCAAACATTCCCTCCCTCTCCCCATACATGTACATGTATAAAGGAGAGGACTTTTACATCAACACACAACTGCAAAACTTGCGTCCATATGCATGGATAAAGGCCACACTGAATTTGTGGAAACAAGATTGGAAATGTCTTGTAAGAAGTCGTGTTCTGAGTGGGGAGGTGTTACAAAGGTACTGCTAGTAGTAAATATATGCAGGGAGGATCTATCCAGCAACCAAACAGAAGATTCCAGGGAAGTTCTGTTAAAACTCCAATAATTCAAACTGGTAAAGCCCTTGGCCCCTCAATAAAGAGCCTGTTGTGCTCTGAAGTATTTGTAGTCAGCCTTCTTCACCAGACAATGATAGTATTTTGTTTGTATGTGTAATGTGTAAATAGTGCTTTTAAAATAACCATGTTTAACTTCTGATGCCTTTAGAATGGCTTTGGGGCTTTGGTGAATAGTATCTTCAGCTAGTATGAATTACTATCTAGCAGGTTTTGCATTTTTGACTGAATATTTTTCATAATACTTTTTTAATTTGGCACTAGCTTATTTGGAAAAGCACTTACGGAAACATATTCTACATCATACATGCTTTAAAACTTTAAACTGTTAGAAGAATGGATGATACTTTTGTATGGGTTTGGAGATGGATTATCTGTATTACGTACAAAGAGACCTCTTTAGTCTCTGCTGGACTTCTAGGTTTGCCATATGACTAGACTTGGAAAAAATACAATAGGTAACAAAGTAGGACAACATTTGAGGATATAACTAAAGCAGACTTGGTTCATGTTTTAAAGACTAGGCCAAATCTGGCGTGTTAACTTGGCCATGATAGACATGTTCTTCTATTCATACTGTATGTTGCCATTCTATTGTAGACAAAACAGTAATACGGAGGAAAGTGCTTCACCAAAGTTGTCTTACTCTTGTAACATGATCTATAGCATCATATGATACTTGAGAAGGAAAAGGCAAGGGAGAAAAGGCTTATTTAACCTGGAAATGTCTAGCTGTTTGACTTGGACAAAGCATCTTTTGAGTACGTTTCTTAAAATATACAAACAGTTTGCAGTTTTTGCATTTAAGCAAATTATTACCGTAGCACGGTAATAAAACAACTAATAGCATGGTATATTTCAATCTGTAAAGTTTCTCCTTTAAAAACGATGAGGTTAATAGAGTTGATAAAGCTAGTAAAAGTTGTATTTTGTGGTACTCGGCACAATGTTTTATCTGCATGTTCTTGTTATATTTGACACAAAATAACATAACTGTAGTGTCTACTAGGGTACATATATTATCATAGATGAGCCAGTTGCATTAACTGGATTGTTTCCGTGATGTTTTAAAAGAAAAAAATTTTGAAATATAACAGGTAGTGTCTTGATTGTTAGATCAATAAAAGGATTATTTGATTATGTTTAAGCTGACCATCTTGACAGTATGTTTTTGGAATATGAAATTTCTTTGGCAGTTAATGTCCAAATTTATCAACCATTTTGTGGCTTTTTTTAGGCTTTTTGGTTTTAAGTTAATGAAAAGAGATGATGGAATGTGCATTCCTTTTGAATCTTGCCAGAGTAGAGCTTCTGTCGTCACTAAAACGGATCATTGTTGTTGCTGTTTATTTGTGAAGAATATGACATTTCTCACGTAATAATATCTTTGCCTGAAATTTTGTAGGAAGATTACTTGTTTTTGTGAAAATGCATTTAATTTTTTTATGAAAGACTTATGTAAACCCTCATCTTGACAAAAGTCTAATTAGTGTGTTTTACAGTAGTACCGATATAGTATTTAATTCTTGCTCCCTTTTAACATCACTGTAGTGTGCTTGCTGTTTCGTGCGTGAAGAATTTCAAGATTTGTATAGTTGTTACTGTAGCTGATATTTAGTGTGACCTTAAATTCAGTTGAATTACGTGACTATAATTAAGTCTCATTATGTGTGCCTCCCAAGTTCCATTCAATTATCTGGCTTGTAATCCTCCACAAAAGTAGTGGAGATACTGTATTCAGCAGCTACTCAGAGGAAGTGCAGGAATGTGTGAACAGTGATCGGATTTTTCTTGGCAAGTGCGGAAGCTCCGTGGCCAGTACAGTAGCCTCCAAGATAAGAAAGCCGAGAATGTGACCAAGAAGGAAAAAATATCAGTAAGTCAAAACAGTTATTGCCCAAGGCTAAAGGTAGAGGAAAATATATAAATATAAGTACACTACAAAATGAAAGATGTTTTATAGCATCTTTGTAGCATATAGGTGTTTTATTTCTATCCGTTTCATGGATACGGATTTGCCCATTGCATTCTCAAAGTAAGCAATGAAGCAGTGAACTTTTATATAAAAATCAAAGCAATATTTTTAATTTTAGAACTTTGTCACACCTCTAACCAAGACATGGAACTTCAAACTACACTTTCGAGAACCAGCTACCCTACCTACCAGCGTAAAGCCAGCAAGTCCTCCTTAATTCTGGTTAAGGAGGTGTCGTCCTTGTGGACCACCAGAATGGTGTCATCCATTGTGATGGGATTGCTAACAAATTATCCTATTTTTGTAAAAGCCTATAATAAATGGAATGAGGAACAGAGAAAAAGAAAATACATCTGCAGATCTTAATACACATTTTTTAGTTTCCTTTTTTTATGAAACTTAGATAAAATATACCGATCTACTTTCATTAACAAAGACTGGAAAATAAATTGTCAATCTCTATTTTAAATATTATTTTAGTATAGCTATTATTTTAAACATTTCTTACTGATTAACAGTAGGTGAGACTATTTTCTTTATTAAATGATCATTTGACTTGATTTAACAGTTTTGCATACTGTTCACTCATTTCAGAGTGCATAATACTCATTTCATGTGGAAATTCAGTCTTATGTGTATTAAGGGTAATCGTCTGCCACATTTCAGTTGATCGATTTTTACCGTGTTTGCTAGTGCTGTTAACCTTTCACTGTTTGCTGTTTACCTTTAAAATAAATGAAAAGGAAAATCAGAGAGTTATGGAAAGGCTTATCTAGACTCTTGCTGTTACTGTGGATCGCATTTGATTCTTGCAATGTTGAGTTTTGGGAGACTTCTGTGGATTTTGATGTATTGATAGAATTTTAAAGAGTTAAAGGTGCATTTTGATATTTTGTTGCCTTCTATAATGCCTTGAACAAGACTGCTGAAAATGCTCATCACCACCCTCTGGCAGAGCTCACAGGGTGGTGATCAGCGGTGCAGAGTCTAGTTGGAGGCCTGTGGCTAGTGGTGTCCCTCAGGGGTCAGTCCTCGGTCCAGTCCTGTTCAATTTATTCATCAATGACCTGGATGAAGGCACAGAGTGCTCCCTCAGCAAGTTTGCTGGTGATACCAAACTGGGAGGAGTAGCCGATACCCCAGAGGGCTGCGCTGCCATCCAGAGGGACCTGGACAGACTGGACAACTGGGCGGTGAGAAACCTCATGAAATTCAACAAGGTCAAGTGCAAGGTCCTGCACCTGGGGAGGAATAACCCCAGACACCAGTACAGGCTGGGGACTGACCTTCTGGAGGGCAGCTCTGCAGAGAGGGACCTGGGTGTCATGGTGGACAAGTTGACCATGAGGCAGCAGTGTGCCCTCGTGGCCAAGAAGGCCAATGGGGGCCAGGGGTGCATTAAGAAGAGCGTCTCCAGCAGGTCGAGGGAGGGGATCCTGCCCCTCTACTCAGCCCTGGTGAGGCCACATCTGGAGTATTGTGTCCAGTTCTGGGCCCCACAGTACAAGAGGGATGTGGAGCTGCTGGAGAGAGTCCAGCGCAGGGCCACAAGGATGATCAGGGGCCTGGAACATCTGCCCTATGAGGAGAGGGTGAGGGAGCTGGGCCTGTTCAGCCTGGAGAAGAGAAGGCTGAGAGGGGATCTGATCAGTGTCTATAAGTACCTCAAGGGAGCCAGTGAGGAAGATGGTGCTGGCCTCTTTTCAGTGGTGGCCACTGATAGGACTAGAGGAAATGGCCGGAAACTGAAACATCAAAAATTCCATAGGAACTTAAGGAAAAATTTCTTAACAGTGAGGGTGACAGAGCACTGGAACAGGCTGCCCAGAGAGGTTGTGGAGTCTCCTTCTCTGGAGATCTTCAAAACCCACATGGACGCAGTCCTGTGCCACGTGCTCTAGGTGACCCTGCGTGTGCAGGGGGGTTGGACTAGGTGACCTCTAGAGGTCCCTTCCAACCTTAAGTGTGGTGTGATTCTATGAAAATGTCTTCTTAGTATTCCTGCCTAAAACTTGCTACTATGAGTTCTCCATCTACTTTTCCAACAGCTTGTTTTTCCCCCATTAAATTTCTCAACTATTCCTCTGACCCCATTAAGTTTTTTTTTTTTTTTATGACTTTTGTAATTCTTTTAAAGTTTCACTAGCTGCAATTAGCCAGGTTCAGTGAGGCCCATATTTCTTTGTTTTCCACTGACGAAGTGGATGATTAGCTTGGATACTGATATTTAGAGATGAGAGTTAAATCCCACATCATAGCTTAAGAGAAGGCTTAGTGTGCAGCTGCTTTCTGGAAGCTCACCCTCCAGCCAACATCTGGTTGATGATAGTTCTCAGTACAGAACTAGTCAAGTTGCTTACTCTGTATCTCTTCTGGGTTAAGAATGCTTCTTAAGGTGCTGTCAGTATAGTTCTTAAAACCTACTTGCTGATTTGGTCCCCAAGAGGAGATCTTGTGAGCCAATATTTTCAGTTTCATCATGGTCCAGGTTCATATTGGTTTGATGGAGTCTTGAGAACTTTATAAGAGACAGTATTGTTACCATTCTAAAAATTAGAATATTATTCTTTCAAAATGGATATTTATTCCTCCTTTGTCATGATTCCAGGGTTTTAGTCATTTCACTGAGATGTTCTTTGGAATTAATCAAGATTTTGATTTTAAAATAGAGTCTGAACACAGATTCAGATGCTTTTCAATGTTCAGTTTCTCTCTAAAATGTATTCCTGGTGCATACAATTAAGTTATTCAACTTATTTTTGTTTATGACAATAGCTGTTATGAATTTAGAATTGCAAACAACTGACCAAATACTGTTGGCAGGAACATCTAACAGACAGAATTCATTGGTCAGAAAATACATGAATTAAAGGATTGGGGATATAGCAGGATCTATTCTGAAAGTAGGATTATAATAACATTCTTTCCTTCAACATGTGCCTGTTAACCTTTTTTTTTTTTTTCAGATTGTAGAATGAATGGGGAGCAGAATCAAGATTTTTGAAAAACCAACCTTGGGTACTTTTGTACTTTTGCTTTCTGTTTGGAACCCTTTGAATCAGCTCCCCACGCCTCATCCAAAGTGCATGTATTGTATTTTTACAAATGTGTCACAATTTTTACAAATGTTGGCCTGAACATTTCCTGGTTACTTTTTAAAACTTGGCAGAAGAGGTGCTTCGTAGAATTAGCTGCTGTCACCAGTCATTATTACGTGTTTTTGCTTTCCATATCATTAAAGGTCTGATCTAAAGCTTGTTGATTTTGGTGAGCTTTGAGTTAATGTGTAGCTCAGTTACAGAAGCCAATTAATTCTTCTCCACTGTCACTAGAAGCTGAAGGTGTGAAGTTCCTTCTTGACTGCTGTGGATGAGGTGAACCAACTAGCTAATAAAGTTTCATGCGATACATTAAACCATCAAAAAATGAGCTGTCAATGAAAGGGATACTAAAATTTCCCCTGTATCTTTCCTTCACAGCCCTTTACTCACCAGCTCTGAAACAACTGAGCAGCAACATGATCACTTTTTTGATTTAGCTGAAAAAGAAAACATTCCTGTGAGACATCATTTGCCTTTCACCCTGCTGCATGGCTGCACAAGTGTTAGTGTTGGTGCAAGAGAAGCATTTGTAAAGGCAGGAGGCGAGACTGTTCATTTCATTAGCATTTGGACATTAATTGGGTATAATATTCTTAGAAAGTGGCAGTGAAAATGCATGATAAACGGGAATTGAGCAGCACTCATCTTTAGAAGTTGACTTCCCAAGAGACTAAGCATTCCCTGAGATTTGGCAATAGCCAAAGGATGAAGGATTTATATGCATCCTATTTGAAGTAGTTGGCTTGATTTGATTCTTCTTTAATATTTAAAACATTAAGTTCCTTTAGTCTTAGTTCCTTTCATCTGATCTTAACTTTTTTACCCTGTCATGTTGCTGAGAAAAACTACAATGGCTCCAAGTAGCTGCAAACAATGTCTAATTAAAACAAATCAATATTGCCTGTGAAAGGTTACTTTAGATTTCATGTGAACTTTGAAATGAAGTTGATATGCCGGAAATCCTGTGGGAGAGCTAGGAAAGCTTAATAATTTGTTAGGTGACATCTATTTTTAAGCTTTATTGAAAAAGTTGCAGGCTTTTGCTCAAAAATTTCAAGTGGGCAGTTTAGAAGGACATTTAGATAACAAGGGTATTATGAGTGTATACAGATATTCTCAACTTTAACATATAACTTGGATTTTAAAGTACCTTTTATGGAGACTTGAGTATTGTGTAAGAATGTGCAGACCTTTAGGCATGCTTGCTGTTGTGTTCTGATACACGCTTCTGCTACATAGACAGTTATGTTTTGTGAGATCAGGAATCTGGGTAAATTTCCTTTTCCAGATCCTGAAAAAGTGGTAAGACATTATTTTGGAGCATAGAGAGTTACTTTAATTTGGATAACTTTGTCTTTTTTTTTCCTTTCCAAACAAGAAATACAAAAGGAACATTCAAGTTTACAGCTCTGGTGGGAGGATGTGGTTTGTGTAGGGACACCATGTACATTCCATTTCATGGAATGTGATATGTCATTCAACAAGTTGTTTTACTTAACAGCTTCTTGAAAGTCCAGTTTAATTTTAAAGATATATGCAGTGAGAGTTTCCTACTGTTCACCAAAATATATTTATTGCCAAGATATGAAATGGGTTTGTGCTGCTGCAGAATGTTCTCCAGGTATTTCTGGCCTAGACCAAATTACAGGAGACATGTTTCCATGTATGCCGGTAAGCAGAAGGATTACCTGACCATGTATACTTCCTGGTAAGAAAGTGGAAATGATTCATTTGGATAAGTCACATGAATTGTTTTTTGTTCCTTAAATGTTTACATTGGCTTGTTGAAAATTGTAGTTAATTTGTAGTCTGCTACTTATGCTACTACGGTTTTATTAGCAGAGCTCTAAGAAGAAAGCCTGGTATTAGGTTTTTTTCTAATCTTTTTGGTGTTAACTTGATGCAAAAATATTTTCACAAATAGCAAACTTGTATTTCTAAATTTCTAAGGTGAATTTGGATGTTATCCTATTTTTATTTCTTAATGAAGCCCAACAAAAACCATAGGAAATGTTTTGATTTTTTTCTCTCTAATACAGTTTACCAAAACATTTGTTTAAGTAAGTTTTGAGAGCTCTATTTGACAAAGTATGTCAAACTTGCAGTTTTGGGGAGGGAACTGGTGACAAGTAACTCTCTATTCAGAAAGTATTTCTATATATGGAAATGAATAAGTATTGGTTATATGTCATTGAGAAATGATTGCAGATTTAAGCTCCAAGATAACAGTTGTGAGGATTTCTAAATAGTGGATTACTGATTAGTTTAACAGTAGTATTTGTTTTTAAAAGAACAGCTTTTCTAAAGATGTGCCTGTCATGCACTAGAAATATCAGATTGTAATTAATCCAAGATTATGATGATAGTAGGTGCCTATTTTGATGAGAAGTTCAAGTTTTCAGTATTATAAACAGTAGCTCAGAAAGAATTGTATTAATTAAAATACCAAACTACTGAATGGTTTCATTGAAACAGTGGTTTGGATGAATGTATAGATGATAATCTATGGGGCTATATGTTTAACCGCACTGTTAATATTTAAATCAGAGGAAATTATTATACTATTGGTAGTTCTGCTCTCTGCCAGCATAATCATGATTAAAAACAAACAAACAAAAAAACACTTCTTGTTTTCTCTTGGGAAGCTATTCCTGGCATGAACTCATAATTTTTCTGCAGTGTTGTAGCAGACAGGCAAATAAAAATACTGTGGTTCCATCTCTGCCCTTCACAGATTACTTTCTTCAGGACTGAATGCTAATATTCTGGCACCTTCTTATAAATGATGACAGGCAATGGCTGCTGTTGGTGATCTGAGTGAAAAATGAAGTTAAGGAGCAGCTTTATGACAAAAAAGATTGTTTTTCTTGCAAGGTGTGCAGTGTAGATTACGCAGTCTTCTTTTCATAACCTTTCTCTGATGAAAATAGACGGTGTAGAACTAAATTTATTCAGCTAAATGTCACCAAGTTGATTTGATACTTAAGTAAATTGCATTTATGTTACTCCCAACCATAATGGTCACAGTTTTTGGAATTTGATTCTGTACTGCTTTGCTATGTTAGAATCATAATAGAAGGGTTGTTTGGGGAAAATCTGAGTGATGCAGATTCTTGAATCTGTAAATGTAAGACAGGCTTTTAAATAAAAAATAAACTCTCTTCCTTTCCCTTAAGTTCTTACTCTGCCTGGAGTTGTTTGATTATGCTGATTAAATAAGACAATACTGCATCTAACGCTCCATTAGAATTACCTATAGTTTTCCAGTTCTTTTTTATAGATAAACCAAACATAGCAAGAACAACTCAGTACCAGGAAATGTATTTATTTTCTACAGTTAATTTAACGTAGATATTAAAATAGGTGAAGCATTATCACTACAGCAGGATTGGATTCAGTTACTTTCTTTTCAAGAATCAACTGTTAATTTCGTTACAACTCTTTATATTCATTTGTAGTTCTCAAAGCTTAGAAAGGTGCTTATCAATGTGATTCCTGTAATTTTCTTCTGACTTTGGAGCATGTGGGATCATGATGCTTACAGAGAAAGATCAGAGGAGTGGAAAACAAACAAGATGTAATGCAGAGCCTGACTTGTTAGGATGAGTTTGAGCTTCTTCTCATGAAAATTGGGTTATTTTAAATACTTATGTTCTATGCTTATGATAATAGCATGTAAGACAAACTATTTTAATAGGTAATCTTAATAATGCAAGATTATGCTGAAATTTCAGAACAGCTTTTTCAAGTAAGGAAATTTTGGTTATTCCTCATTCTGCTTCCTTGCTTTTTTTCACCCATCTGTGTTTGTAAATCCATTATGAATTTATGCTGTGTATAGCCTACTCATTTGCAGCATGGATACTGTGCATTTGTTTTAATATTCCTTATGCTAATACTTAATCATCAAAATGTTAGTTCGGCATTTTGTCCTCTACAAATGTATATGTAGTAAGAGAACAGTGCTGGTTCTGACAGCTCATTATGCTAAGTGTAAAGCAAAAACATAATTTATCATCAGTTCCACCCTAGTGCTGCTGTTGCAAAAACACTAAAACTGTCTTGTGGGATTTGTTATCTGCTGTCACCACATATATAACATGTACATTCATATCGTAACTGTATATATTTTGCTTGTTAAACCATATTCTCTCATAGATCGGTATTCTGAGAGGTTTTATGGCTTCAGAGGTACAGCAAAATGCAAAATGCTTACTGGTATTTACAAACAAATGTGAAGTTGGCAAATTTACCATGACTTTTTTTTTCTTGATTTTTGTATACAACAAGCAGTTACCTGTAAGCATCTGTTGACTCAATGAGTCAAGTCCTTTTCATCACATTGTGTAAACGCTTTCATGGATTGATTAATCTTCATTTTAACAATGTCTTTTTGTTTTGCTTTGTTTTTCCATTTTCTTATTAGCAGATTGTCTTGGGAAGGAATCTTGGGTGTTCTGTTTTAAGTTTCGGGTTGTATATCCTAGGGCCAATATTGTATCTGCTATTCTCCTGCCATCCACATTGTCTGATGTAGATTAATTTTCTTCCACAGATCAATCCTGCGCTCCACAAAACAGGGTGTTAAATATGCTCCTTGTTAATGCGCGTCTGCACTGTACAGTGCATTGGGTACCATGTCCAGCTGATACATAACTGTGCAGTGCAATGGAAGTCAGGGGCATTCACTTTTAGCCAAAAGCAGAAAGCCTTATCTGTATGATGTTTTGTCCGGGCTATCAGATCTGTTGTGCAGTTGCATTTTTAGTCAGTCTGGTTCAGGCACTTACTTGGCTGTTTAGCTCACATTTTTCTACCTTGTCCTGTGTTTTACAAAATAGATGTGCCTTATCTTGTTGCAAATGACACACTGCTTGTTGGGTCCTGATCTGTTTCCCACATTGTACAAGTCCTTCTTTTCACATGTAACTATTTGATATTTTTTTTAAACGTGGATAATAGAGAGTTGTGCATGATATTCTTGATAAAGTGTTACTGAAACTCTTATCGTTAAAGACTGCTTAAATTACTACTTGTCTCTTCTAGAAATACCTATTCTAATGTATCCTCTCATTAAATGTTGTCTCTCACTGCTACATTACAATGGTGGCTAATGGTAGAGAGCCTCCAGCTTACTGCATCAGTTTACTGTCAGACATGCATTATGCGTTTTCTTTGTACTTCCTTACTTTCAGTGTTAGGTCATGCTTTGGATCTAATTTTTAATGCTATCCTCCTTGCTTTTTAAATCTGCTGAGTTTTCTGTTGCTCTTGTTTGATGAAGTAATACATAGAGAAACCTTTTGCCTGATACTTGAAGAGAATTTCTTCATGCTATATTTATTACACTGTTATGTCTCTATAAAGGTAGTATTTTCTGTTACAGTGGGAAATTTTCATTACGTGACCATCAGAAAACCAAATTACTAGTTTGAGAATGAGACTCTGGCCTTACAAATGCATCTTCGTGTGTGGGTATACTTGCTTGTTCATTTTGATTGAAAGGACAGGCTATCATGCAGTTCATCTTACTCTTTGTCAGTTGGTTTTAAGCTCTTTTGTCACAATATCGTAGAATCACAGAATGCTCAAGGTTGGAAGGGACCTCTAGAGGTCACCTAGTCCAACCCCCCTGCACACGCAGGGTCACCTAGAGCACGTGGCACAGGACTGCGTCCAAGCGGGTTTTGAAGATCTCCAGAGAAGGAGACTCCACAGCCTCTCTGGGCAGCCTGTTCCAGTGCTCTGTCACCCTCACTGTTAAAAAATTTTTCCTTAAGTTCCTGTGGAACTTTTGGTGCTTCAGTTTGTGGCCATTACCTCTCGTTCTATGAGTGGCCATCACTGAAAAGAGGCCAGCACCATCTTCCTCACTGGCTCCCTTGAGGTACTTATAGACACTGATCAGGTCCCCTCTCAGCCTTCTCTTCTCCAGGCTGAACAGGCCCAGCTCCCTCAGCCTCTCCTCATAGGGCAGATGTTCCAGGCCCCTGATCATCCTTGTGGCCCTGCGCTGGACTCTCTCCAGCAGCTCCACATCCCTCTTGTACTGTGTAGCCCAGAACTGGACACAATACTCCAGATGTGGCCTCACCAGGGCTGAGTAGAGGGGCAGGATCACCTCCCTCGACCTGCTGGAGACGCTCTTCTTAACGCACCCCAGGATCCCATTGGCCTTCTTGGCCACGAGGGCACACTGCTGCCTCATGGTCAACTTGTCGTCCATCACGACACCCAGGTCTTTCTCTGCAGAGCTGCTCTCCAGAAGGTCAGTCCCCAGCCTGTACTGGTGTCTGGGGCTATTCTTCCCCAGGTGCAGGACCTTGCACTTGGCCTTGTTGAATTGCATGAGGTTTTTCACCGCCCAGAAAAGAGGTGCTGCATTGGCCGGGAATCGAACCCGGGCCTCCCGCGTGGCAGGCGAGAATTCTACCACTGAACCACCAATGCGTGCGCATGACCATGCATATGACCATGAATATTTCATTATGTGTTTGAGCAAGCTCCTTGCTCAAAATGCTGGAAGTCATGGTCTCTAATTACATCTGAGTAATTCTTTCATATAAGTTCATTGACTTCATCATGTTTCTGGAATTAAACTCATGTTTCTTAAGGAAAAAAAGCTGTAAATTAGCACAGGAGTCATTATTTTGTCACTATGATACAATAGTGTATACACAAATTACATAAGTGTGGCAAACTCTAGATTTTAGACTGATATCTTTAAATCCACTAACTTCAGTATTTTTTATGAAAAACTTGGCTTTTTCCTTTGCTTGCACTGTTCTGTTTTTTTTTTTTTTTTTTTTTTCTTCTCATAATGAGACTATTATCTTCCGAAGCCTCACTCTTCCTTATAGTTGTGCATTGGACCAATCCCATTAGCAGTGGAATTTTGATAGAGCTTTGCTGCTTCTGTGGCTGGAATAGGTGTTATGTAAGCCTGTGTATCGAGTAAGGTGAGAGGTTTCTCGAGAAATAATAATTCTACTAGAAACCCTCAGTGTCAAGTAGATGGGCTTCGCTTATAAAGCTACTGTTCCTTTGATATGGTAAATGTCTCTTTATTGTGCATTAAGTGTATTGCTTAGGAATGAAGATACTATTGGTTTGTTTTAATCATTTTTTTGTTAACCCTCAAAGTAAGGTAGGGATAGGTTTTGTTTGTTTGTTCCCCCCCCCCCCCTTTTTTTTTCTCTCCTTGGTGTAAACTGAGAAAATGGATGGTAACCACCTTCCTTACTGTAGATCCTGAATAAAATTGTCATAGATAGAAAGAACAGCCAAGACAGGAGACAAAATAGCTAAGGAAATGCTTAACTTCTTTCAGAAAATGTCCACTTCTGGCTATCAGATTTTGGGAGAAACACATTTGTTTGCTCTGTCCAGGAATGCCAAATTATGCTGGCTGTAGCATTCCAAAATGTCCTGCACCTTAAACTTCTAGAACTAAAATGTGCAAACAGCATTGAAAAGGGTAAATTTTTCCCCTGTGTTCCTATCAGTCTATATTTTATCGGGAATAAATTGATTCTTTTTTTCCTCCTTTCCTTCCTGCATATTTGATCTTTCAGTCTTTATCAGTCTAGAAGCAGGGCAAGTGGCTATTTATCTTCAGTTTGACAGAGCTACAAAATTACTTCCTTTAAACAGTAGATAACTAATCCAAGGTGATGTAAAACTGCGAGCTGTTAGGCTTTTTAGACATATTTAGGCATGCCTAGGATACTCAGTTAAGTGAATAAGAAGTGAATTAAGATGTGCTTCCAATGTTCAAACTTGGCATAGGTGTTCTCAATGAGAAACAAGTGGGGGTTTAGTGTGCTTAATGGCTGCAGATGTTTGAAAAGCTCTTGCTGGAACCGAGGAGAAGCAAAAGATGGTACCACTCAATTTCTTGTCCTTTGTTCTTTCTTGTCTTTTTTCTCTCCTCCAAGATTTGCTGTCCCTTTGGATCAGTCAGCAAATCTGCACCTGCATTCTCTTCCTAGCCCAGTCTTTGTGATGTGGGTTGCCTTATACTTTTGGGGATTTTACAAGCAGTCAAACTTTTTTTTTTCCGGAGCACTTAGATTCTCACTCTTCCTTGTAAAAATCTATGTGGTCATTTAGTACTTCATCAGAATGCTTTATCCTGCCATCAAGAGGAAATTGCATTGTAAGTAGTTGCTTTTATGCATTGGTACTCACTGTTTAAAACAATTTTAAAGTAAGACTGCTGAAGCTATTTTGCATTTACTTGAATGTGCCTACAGAATTATTAGCATATTTTGGATAATTAAATCAGTTTAAATCCATTTGGGAAATAAAGGTGAAAGTCTGAGTAGGTCTGGTGTTTAGGTTTCTATTTTTTGTGTTGCTTTTGTATTTTAAGAAACTCCATGTTCAAGCACTATGTACAGTTTTAAAGACTAATAGCTCACAGAGTGTCTGGTATTCTATCTGTAATTTCTTTATAGTACCAATCATGTCATGCATGAGGGGAAATGTTTTATTGGTTGGCAGCAGTCCAAGAGAATTTTATTTTGTGCGAGTGGTGTGTGTGTGTCCTTAAATACTTCTACAGCCATTGTAATTTTAGTTTGAGCTTCTTAAAAAATATTTCTTTCTCCACTAAAAGCATAAACATTATGAAAAGTTTGATGAGATGTTGTTGCCCTGTATTCTGTAGCTGTGTATTTAACAGGCTGATTATTACGCTGTGTGGGCTGTCGTTCCCCGAACCCCCCCCCCCGAGTTTATTGTATTTATCGTTCTCTATCCTTATAAAAGTATTCTAGCTGCCCTAATGTAATTGTTTTAGTCACTATAAGAACAGAACCTCCCAAATCTTTTCCACCCTTTCCCTACGGAGATGATACTGATGCTTCCTTGGATTCGTTTCATCTAGGCGACCCATCCCAAGCAGGAAAATAGATGCACACAGAATCACATGCATGCTGTTTATTATTCTTGTTGCTTTTTCTTTAAGGACATTGATTACACAGGTGAAGTGAAATTTAGACTGTTACGTTGTTATTAGCCCTTTGGAAATTTGAAAATTGTATCAGCTTTTATGCCTAACTCTTTTTTTAATCATTTCTGTGTAAAGATTGTTCTGTTCGCCAACCTCCCAATTACCGCTTTTGTAAGGGAGGAAGACAGTTAGTCTAATAGAGTAACTTCGGAGTAAGTTTGAGGCTTTTAACTTGTTGAAATTAAATGCTGGGGAAAAGAAAGCTAATTTGTCTGTGGTGGAGGTGGTCATCTATCGTGTGATTTTTGTACTATAATTATCAAATGTTGTCCTTTAGATATTAAAAGCAGCTTGCAAGTGGTTGTGTATTTCTAGTCAATGAAGTGATTCAGACTTTAAAATAATAGTAAAGAAACTAAACAGGGCTTTCCACCAAGACAAAATAAAACTTTGGCATATTGAGAAAAAAAAATTCCATAGGTGTGTTCATAATTTTTTGCACCCTGTTAAAGAAACAAATGTCTTTGTTTCTTTAGAAAAGGCATTTACAAAGGCCTCAGTGTGATGGGAAAATTTTGTGTTATAGATGATTCACAAATTCTAAAGGTGTCAGGGCAGAAAGCAGTTATGATGAACAGAAGCTGCAGCTAAAGTACTTTGGAGATCACAAAAGAACAGAAAAAAGTAGGTCCTCAGGATGGTGAAGTCATGACAAGGGCAACTGGAGGAGGCTGGATTGTTTGAGTAGGAGGAAAGCCAGAAAATGATTGTCTGCAAATATAACTGTGCGAAGCTTCGGTCGTCTCAGCAGTAAGAGTTGTGTAGCCAAGAATTAATGTAGAGATTTAAGTAAAATAATTTAACCTGAGTAAAGTAAATTTCTTTTGAAAACTCAACTCAAAGAGTTACTTTGGCGTGGGATATTTATAGTCTTTATTTGAATAAACACAGGAATGAATAGTAGTGTTAAATGGATGTGGTCATGCTAGAGCATCTCCAGAAAAAAGTAGTTTTAAAGTCTGTATAAAATCAGCCAACATTAAATGATCCTACTTGCATCGGATGCATAAAGAAAGCTCAGTAAGTTTTGTTTCTTTTAAGTCAGTCTGAAAAAGCGTGAATGCAGTCCTGTGCCACGTGCTCTAGGTGACCCTGCGTGTGCAGGGGGGTTGGACTAGATGACCTCTAGAGGTCCCTTCCAACCTTAAGCATTCTATGATTCTAAAAATTCTGGAAACCAATTGTAGTACTTTTACAACGTGTAGATGGGTAGAAATAATGATGGCATGGTAGGCAGTACTCTGCTCTGATCTCCTCCCCTTCCTTTCCTTCCCTAGGCAGGAAGAGAGGAGTTGGAGGCATTAATGGTGTGTTTTTTTTTTTCCCCCTTGCCTCCCAGTAGAGAAGGAGAGCTTGGTCTTTTTAATGACTGTGCTTCTCTTTTGAATGCTTATCAATGCTTCAGGCTTAGTCACGAGAATGGTTAATGACTGACTGAAGCTGATGGTCCATAAACACTGCTATGAAAAAGTATTATCATAGGTATGTATTGCGTAGTCCTTGCTAGAAGATTGCAAGGATTCATTTCAAACCTTCTGTTCCTCCTGTGTTTTTAGGTACCAAATTCTTGCGATAACCTAAGAATCTTGTTGTAATCTCTTAACCAGTCTTTGAGTTTTCTGTCCTGTAACTTTAAATGTGCAGTGTTTATTTACTGCCATTTTTTCAAAGTCCATTTTGTGATTAGAATACCTGTGTGGAAGTTGAGGACTGTTATCCGAAATAATTGGGGCATTTGTGTTGGGAATTCCTGGCACACGCAGTTAGTGCTGCAAGAGCCTCGCAGGACTTGCATTCCATGCCTGGGGAGGTGCTGACCACAGAAGGGTAGGGATCTTTTTTGCTCATTGCAGACTTGCCTTCAAACTAATGATCGATTCTTATCAAACAGAATAAATATTTTTATAATTTCAGAAGTGTTTAAGTAGGTTTTATTAAGAGTGATGAAGAGGGTGAAAGTATTTCTGATACCTTCTAAAGTTATTAGACTGCTTTAGCAAACAGAAGCTCAGTTACAAAGTTCAATGGAACTGTGCCTTATCTTAGAATATATCTAATTACTTCTCACAATGACTAAGTTGTATTGTTTTCCGGGTTTGAACCTACGTCTTTTGCTGTTTCTGTCTTTGTCATTCTTAGGAGAAGCAATAGAGCTTTTTGCTTTTCAGCAGAGAACCTACAGTTACTTAGCTGTTGTAAGCATTTATTTCACAGGATTTGACAGATGAATCAAAATATAGTTAATGACTTTTATTTGCATGTATGTGTGTGAATGTATGTGTGTTATGGGAGGGCCTGGTCATGTTGTCTGTTACTTTGGTTTTGGTTTGTTTAGTAATGCTTCCCATGTCCTCAGAAAGCACACAGCCCCCCTTTCCTTGCACTATATCCCTAGTACTGTTAGATGTTTAATTTTTGTGGTTTCTATAAAACTGTGTTATTTTAGAATTCTCTGTAGACCATTTAAGTGTGACTCTGAATAGGTATTATATACTACATTATTTCATAGTTAAGCTTAATATCTTCCATTTCAAGAATGTGCATTATAATGGAAATCAAAGGGGCATAACAATTAAAAGGATTCACAAGCGTTATTTTTCTTTCTGAGATGAAAAATATATGACAAAATATATCAAAATTAAATAAATAAAATTATTTCCTATACCAAAAAAAAATGAAGTCTGTAAAATATTTAAATTTCAAAGACTATGTTAGATACAGCTCTAGGGCTTTTTTTTGTCATGCTGAATTACCATTTACTGGCATATGGAGTGATCTGCTAAATGAAAATGTTTTGCTATATAAATTAAAAATTCTAGGTGCAGTGAACAAATATTAGCATGATGAATAGTGCCACTTGATTATTAAACGTTTTTTTAGGGGGGCTGGGATGACAAAAGCTTGTTTAAAAGTTTTGTGTGCAACCTTCTTGTCTTACAAGCAGAAACACTCACCCTGCTTTTAGAGTGGGAACAAATCAGTAGAATTCACTAGACTTAATACACAAACTGATAGATGAGTTTGGTCTGTTTCTTTTTAATGTTCAGATTATAATAAATTGTTATAAGCAAATAAATAATCTTTAATTGATTTAAAAAAAAAGTTCTCATTTTTTGTCCAATTTTGGGGATCAATTTGTTGATTTTCATTTATATAAGCTTTCTTTTCTATTTTTTTTGCTCTTTTTCTTTCTTCATCCTTCTAATGACCTTCAACTGGTTTGAATATGCTGGAGTCAAATACTGGCAATACTAAAAATATTTTATCAAGAATATTTCAGATTACGTGTAACAATGACATTAACTGGATGCAAGCCAGCTCTGATTCAGAAGCCTTTATTAGAAAAGCTTGTTTTGGAAGTGTTTTTCTTTATCATCCTGACTTAAGGAGTTTGTATACTCTACAGCCCCTTTCTTGTTTGAGGCACATTGAATTACACACATTACAAACTTTGAAATGACTGAGTTTCATTTTTGTTAAATTGTAAAACTTTTCTGTAAAGTGGTATGTGATTTGCACAATTTACAAAGCATTACTCGTGGTTTGTTAGTGATTTTTGGATAAGTTTTTATCAAGGCCCTTAAAGTAGGTGTACTAGCCTCAGACTTCTTTGGTGCTGTGTGGGGGGTGACCCCACTGCTTGGTGTATGCTGCAGAGGTGCGGAAAGAGGCATTCAGCCCTTACCCACCTGCTTCCAAAGCCAGCAAGAAGGAACTGCCAGAGCAGACAAGAGTTGTGTGCTGTAACATGGTGTCACAGCCTGCGGCCTGTGAAGCTTTTACTTTCCAGCAAGAGGTTTCTCCAATTAGCTAGTGCATGACTGATGGCTGACAATGAGTAATGAGTATGACTGGGGCCAGAAAATGTGTTTTCTCTGTGCTATGCGCAAGGGTCATGGGACTGATAACAGTATTGCTCTAGTAACCTTCAACAGAGGACCTACTTCACAGCAAAGGAGCGTTTATGGAATAGAGCAGAATTGGTTCTGGTACCTACCAGGGCTTGTCTGTGTTCCTCACTGTAATGCTGGGACATGAACAGAGTGGACAGAATAGAGTGACTTGATGTAGAATTAGAATTTGTCAGATTTATGCGTTAAACTGCATCATAACTGCATTTAGCAGGAATGACTTTTGCCATAATGCTGCTTAGAGGATCTTGCAAATGAGGGCTCTGTTGTTTTTTTAAGCATCTTTACAGCACGTCAAGTAGTAAAGCAGCTAAAAGCTATTTTAAGTTTGAGCTGAAAACATCTGGGTTTGTTTAGATGAGGATTTTGTAATATGATAACTTTTGTCGTAGGTTGGAAAAAATACCTTAAAAACCTATGGCTTCTTATTTATAGTAAAAATGTCTGGAAGGACTAAGTAGTAAGCTTGACACATCAGTCCCAGTAACTCCACTGTAAAATGACAAATATTTAGAAGTAGTATCTGATTTTGTTTCAGATAGACTTTTTCTAAAGCTGGTTTCAGACTTTGACAGAAGTGTTCAAGCCAGATTTTTTTTTGTTTGTTTCTTTTTAATGCAACTAGCAAAAGAAAGTATACTTTGTGGAATTCTTCCAACTCTGCTATACCTTTTGAAGTTCATTTTACGTCAAGTAGTGTTTAGCTTTTTAGTGTATGTGCTTTTAATGACCGATTCCTGGCATGGTGATTAGAAGATGTGAAATTTAGCCTCTATTTGGGGAACAGTTAGTCCTAAGTCAGGACTGGTGTTCTGTTTTGCTGTTACTTAAACTAAAGGATTTTCGCTTTAATATTGAAGATTGTTTAAGATTTGCAGCAGCATGGGGTGAAATAGAATTGCCTGCTTTCATTTATGACATCTTAAAATTAGCAGAAATGTATCTGTTCCTAAATTAAAGCTATAGCTTTATCTTGCAGTTCATTGTACTTCTCTATCCCTCAAGGGGCTTAATGTTTTATAGAAATAAAATCCTTATATTTCAGAGAGTCTAATCTTCAAGTCCCTCTTTCTTCTGCTTTATGGAGTTTCATCTCCTCTTCCAGCCTGCAGGTTGCGGAGGGGAGTGTGGTGGCATTTCAGTGCAAAAGATGCCTTTCTCAAAAACTTCCCATGGTATGCAACTTTCATTTCAATATTTTCTATTATGGCTTCTGAATATTTTTGTTTACTATGTAAAAGTCTAATTAATCTTTGACTCTGGATGAGTTTGGGGACCTCAGTGATAGCATCCTTTATCAGTTTGGATTTTGGCATTCTTCAGTCTTGTAGAATGAATGCTTCTCCTGTGTTTCATGCAGAAAGGAAAAGCTCTTTTAAGTTTTTTAAGGACCGTTCATTATATTGAATATGTTTGTGTATTTTCTTTGTAAAGATTGCTGTTATTTTCAAAATCCATCTAACATTTTTTCTGTACCTCCTATTTTATTTTCTATGTGTTTTAGTGTGTATAATGCATTTCTTGGTGGTCAGGAAAAATACTGAATACAGCATTTTGCATGGGAGGAAATTACTGATTTATGGATTTATGTCATTGGTGTTGCAATAATTTCTTCATGACACTTCATTCTGTCCTTATGTGGATATGAACATTTTATATGTATTTTGATATATCATCATAAAACTGTCTACAATGGGACTGCTTTTACATACTGATTTGATGAAGTTAATTTAGATTCCAGTTATGAGATTAGTCAGTTTCTCTTTCAAGCTGCCTTTTTAGTCTTTCTTTTTCAATTAATTTACCAATGACATTACCTCCCTGAAATACCTAAATATTGTCATGAGCTTTTTACTGCGTTTAAAAACCAAACAGCCTAGCTTTTAAAAGTGCAGTTACACCTCAGTTACTGTAGTACTTACATTTTTTCAACTAGCAGCATTAAATGCTGTAATCACTAGCAGGCCAGTTGCCTTCATTGAGGGCATTTTGAATTCCGGAATGCATCGTTTTTCTGCCTTGATCTTATTTTCTTTGTTTTGTTTTGTTCCAGTTAAGTAGTAAGTACTACACAGTCTGCTAGGCCAAGTAATACCCCGTCTTTTTTTTTTTTTTTTCCCTAAGTCTGTTGGCACTAGAATGTGGAAATAAAATTCCAACAATTGACTGCAGTTTGGAATGAAACCCATTTGTTTCTCTTATTGGTGGTGCTTGGCAGGTAACGGCAGGTCCCAGTAGTAGTTCTGTACTAGAATCAAGCTTGCTTGTGGAAAGAAGTCAGAAGGGCACCAGAGACGTGGTGTGTATCTTTGTGTGGAGCTGTTTTTCTGGTCCTTACCAGATTTTCTCTTCCTCTCTCTCCCTCATACCCTTCCCTTTTCTCTTTGCAAACTACTGAACTGGTCTGATGATTATTAATGAGGAATTCTACCTCTGTAAAGATCATTTTAAATTCGGGCTTTGTCTGCCAATATATTGTGATCTCACTAACTTCCGTCATTAAATGCTACTTAATGCTGTCTGCCCGTTAAGAACTGTGTAGTTTCCAGCACACTTCAATATTTTAATGGCTTCTGTGTTTAAACTGAAATTTCAGGCCAGCGATGCTTCTGCTAAGAGCAGGAGACAAAAAGCTCCATTCTGAATATTTCCACACTTTTTTTCTCCCCTCAGAATGCTACAACTATTTTATTCCTTTATAAATCTTTTATCAAAGGATTTCAGTACTTAATTACACACAAAAAAAGTTTCACCTGACATTATTCTTTTGCTGCCAGTGAATATTTTCCTTATTACATGGATAAGCTAGGCAGTAAGGAACCAAGTGACTTTTGCAAAACAGCATAGCAGGTCAGTGGCAGACTCTTAAGACTCCTGATGTGTAAGCCTCTACTCGCACAACTTAACACACTCTCTTCAGCTAGTAAATCAAATTGAAATCCTGGTTGGGACTAATCAGAACTAATCTGTGATAGGACTTACTGCGTTAATGTGCTAATGGGGTCCTAACATGCTGTGATTGTCAGTGTAGGGAGGGGCCAAAGAAAATCAGCAGACACACAGGATAGAAATCTATTTGTTTTAGGGTAATAAGCCCGAGATGACTTGTCAGCTCCAAGCACAGCAGCATAGCTGAATGTCTTATATGACCCTGTCCCCTGTGTAGAGAAATAGGCCTGAAAACCATTGACACTTACCATAATAGCAACAGGTTGTATGTATATGAAAGGAAGAGAAAATTCTATCATGATGATAGCCTCTTCCACCTAGCTGAGGTTCTCTATGTGTTTTTTGAGGTTATTTGTGTTTGGAATTAATACTCTGTGCCAACATGAGAGAATTTAAAAGATTTTTTTTTTCCAAGACTGCAAAATTTAGCTGTTACCTCAATATCATTTGTACATTTTTCAAGCTTTATCTCTGCAGCCAGGAGAGAGATAAAGACTTATGCAAAATTATTTGCCCAAAAGCTTGTTTGTTTTCTACCATATCAGTTGGGCTAATCAATTAAATGAGTTTTCTGGGCAAACTTTCTCCTGGTTGTGATATTCTGACACTTTTGTAGGACTTCAGAAATGGGTGCTTCCTAGGTGCCACAGTGGCCTGTGGAATCTGCGCATTAGTCTGCATGCAAGAGCACACTGTGTCTGCTGTGAGCAGTGGCCTGGGATTCCCTTGGTTGGAGCCAGCAGAAGTGGGCAATTACTTTGACTGAGCTCTGTGTTTGAAAATTTGCAGAGCTAATTGGTAAGCATTTCCACTTTCCTGAGGACTAAGCCCTTATTTTATTTTATTTTATTTTATTTTATTTTATTTTATTTTATTTTATTTTATTTTATTTTATTTTATTTTATTTTATTTTATTTTATTTTATTTTATTTTATTTTTTCTACTGTTTTATCTCTGTGTAAAAAGCAAGTAGCAAGTCCCCCAAATAAAGAACCTTTTTCTATACCCTGACAATAATAGGTAGGCGATGTAAAACCATTGTGCAATTAAACAGTAAAAAATAGTTGGTTTAGTCATAGAGTCTTCTAACATTATATCTGGATTTGAACAAGAAATCAAACATCACCTTGCAGAGATCAGATTTGTTTGTAAATTTAAGAGAAAATTAAGGTGGAAGAACACGCTCTTATTCTTTTAAGTCAGACTTTAACAGTTGTCTGAAATGGCTACAAAGTTTTGTACCATTGCCTTAATGAATAAGCAAAGTGAAACTGATTTAGGTTTTTCCTGAAACTGAGTGGTAAAATATAAATAATATGCCACAGTGTGGATGCATTAAATACAGAATTTTAATGTTCTGCAGTGCAGTTACCACAGTTAATGAAACAAATTTTAAATCTGTATTATTTAATATTTTGCTAAAACTTACTTTCTCATGTGAGGGCACTGTACCAATTCTTTACTGTAAGGTTAGTGTTGATATGAAATCATTTAATTATGTTTGACATTAATCGTAGCACTAGGCTGTACTAGGGCTACTCACATTTCTTCCTGCTTTTTCCACTGCCTTTTCCTTTCCTAAGGAATGCATGCATGAAAAGAACTTTCATGTAATTTATTGTATTGTATATCACAAGAAATCTTGTGTTTGATATTTGTTTGGTCTATTTATGCTATAGTAGAATATTACTGGAATGCGTGCATGCAACTTTGTTCCTATGTTAAATAGCTTAAGTACTGTGGTGTAAAATTCCACCTCCCATCCTTGCCTCCTGCCTTCCCATAGTTGGGGGTGTAGTGTGATACGGTTCTTTTCTAGCAGAAGGGAAAATGATTTTCATGCTGCGGTAATGTGCAGCAGTGTGGTTTGATGTTGCTCTTAAAACAGCAGTATGCATTATGTATTTAACTGGAATAAGACAAAATTCCCATTAAGGTCAAGGTCATGGATCTTATGCATTTTCAAGGAAATACTCATCAGGGCTAAAATCATGTTTCACCTGCAGTTGCGGTCTTCGTTAGCCGGTAGGAGGGATTTGCGGCATAGGCAATAAGTTCTGCTGCTTGCTGGCTGCCTGCCAAAGCAGGGCTGCCGTTTAAGGCAGCAGGTCTTTCTGCCTTTCTCCAGCCTGAAAGGCACAGTGCTTTCAAGAAGAATGCGATGTGGGATTTTGCGAGTCAAAGACGACAGGCTGTCCTTGCTTTACTGAAACAACAGCACGTTTATGATTTTGTCGTGTGTGATGTCATGAGGGTGTTGGCTTTGAGGAATTTCACTGTTGAGGAAGCAGTTTAATGTGCAGTCAGAATTTTCGGGACCTGTGAATGTGCACTTGGTTTCTTTTTAGTTAGCTCCGAACAAATGTATGGATGGATACACAGAGACACATTTTTTTTGGAAAGGAGTTAACGTGTGGAACATGGAAGTGATTTAAGTGGATATGATACCTGAAGACATGTCGAGTCAGTCTGGATTTTCGAACTCTGTTCCTCTACCAGGATATCCATTCTACCAGGTGTCATGCAGGTATATTGTGTTTTAAGTTTTATCTTTTAATGCACTTGCATATAGCTGTAGCATGGTGCTTGTATTGTGAATAGAAAAAAAAAATGCTTTCTTAAAAAAAGTGTGTGTGTGTGTGTATATATATATATATATATATATAAAATTAAGGAGGTGAAAAACATATACAATTTTTAAGTGATATGTTCTTGATAATTTGATTTTCAAAGTCTGCATTTATTCAAAGCATATATTTTGATTTGTTAAGGTACTAAATGTTTTGAGAATGTTGCTACCTGGAAGAATTAAGTTGTAACCTCAGATTTTTAAACTGAGATTTGTATTCTGATATTTCAGTCATTTGTTAGGAGTTAGATATGTTCGTAGGAATTGTATCACCAAGGTGTATGGAAAGCATGGATCATTTTGAGCATTTTCCTCCAGAGTTACATAAGCTGAATAAAGACAGATATTTCTGCTGTGATTCTGCTTTTAAAATTTGATAATTCAAAAAAATGTGGCCATGTAGAAAGGTGATAAATGCTAATGTAGTGGTAAAACTTAATGCTACAGCTTCTTATTGGTTGCATCTTTGGTTCAACAGCCCTATTAAATTATCTTTCCAGGAGTGCTGTAGAACAGTTTTATAGGGAAAGGATTGAATTTTAATGAAGAAATTACTGTTTCTACTGCGGAAGACTAATACTGCATAGTAATTGGAGGGAATGTGTTACAATGTCTTTGTGGCTGAAAGCTCTCAGGTTTCCGGCACACCTTACTAAAGGAATGTAATCTGTTTATTGTGTCTGAAATGTGAAGTCCTGCCTCTCTGATGCAACAATAACAAAGGGAGGAGAAAATCGCAGTTGGAGCTGGAGTTTTGTGCTATTACTCATCTTTCTGTAACACATTTGGAGCTAAGTTAATAATTAGCATGTTCCTATCCAGAGAATGTACCCAGCGGATAATCATCATACACTGCCGGCTGTACAGTGGTGCTTGTTTTGTAAAGAAACAGTGGGAAAGAATCATTGGTGACTACAAGTAAAGGTACTTTTGCGTGTTGTTCATTTAACCACTTTTATCTGTGATTCTTGGAAAAAAAACTGCACACTTCTGTATTGGTATCTCAGCTTTCCCTGAGGAAAGAAAAGTCAGTAGGACTATGAGGCGGTCTGGTCAAAGGTACTAGCAGGGTTTTATTGGAACCAACGTTAGCCATTTAAGGTCAACCTCAGTGATTGCTCCTGATTGTTGTTCTTGGCCTTAATTTTGAAGGATGCTGAAGTCTACTTGCTTTTTTCTTTTTTCGTAGCTTTTTAAATTCCAGTAGAAATGGATAGGTTGATACAAGCACAAGCCTTCTTTTGCCAAAGGTATTTTAGTCAAGCATTCATCTTTTCTTTCCTGTTCCTTGATACCAAAATGTCCAAATCTACCTCCTAACCCTCTTGTGTGCACAGTTATTTTCTGAACAGGATGTTATCTCATGAGTGAGTTCCAAGTCCTCACCTTTCTGTTGTGAATAAAGATAAATTGAACTGATCTTATGTCTCCCTCTCACTTATCTGTTCTTGTTTTTTTAATTCTCCCGTTTCTTGTTTTTAAAAAATTGTTCTGCATGTGAACTAAGGTCATCTTCAGTAATTTTCAGATAAGATGAATCATTTCTTTGGTTTGTAAGAGAGATCATTAAATGGTATTTTACATGCGTAGACTTGGGTGGTTTTCGAAAGAAATTTTCGTCACTAAATCATTCTGATTTGGTCCTTGTTTTTTGTTTCCATATTTATAAATAGAGGTTCTTTACACAGTATTCAAGCACTGATACCTTGACAGCTTTAACATACAAAATTAATATTTCTGTGGTTATTTCGGAGCTCATCCACAATGCAAAATCTACTTTCAAAATGCAGCGATTTCTGAGTAGAGGAGTTACATTAGGGTTTTTATTCCATTCTGGTTGTTGCAGTAGTTCTGGTTGTTCTGGTGACTGAATATTTTCCAGAAAACAAAACAGTAAGTGAGGCTGCAGCTTATGATAACTGGTTTGTGATTGTCACAGAGTGAGCAGCATTAGTATTCATCATGTGGACTTTGTGTGTTCATCTAATCTAGTCTTCATCTGGGATGCTGTGAAATCTATGGTTCCTTAGTTGAACAGAGCTCTAGAAAAGCTTCACTTTTTGGATAGACAAGTCTCATTTACTAGAGGTCAGAATTGCCTGTATAAATTAAATGGGTTATGGGTTATTACTGGGTTATGCTTTCTGTTACTTGCAAAGAGTAATGAGTTAGGTCGTTAACTCTCATCTGGTATTTTTGTGGAGATGGAATCTGATACATTGATGATAGCCCAATGTGGAGAAGCGCCTTATCAGCCTTCTCTTTGTCAGTTGCTTTCTAACAGTTGCTCACATCTTTGAGGTGAGGAAGGTACAGTTTCCAAAATTAGGTTGCTCAGAATGGGGCGGTCTGAGAGGTGGTTGTAAATTATGAAATTATGTAATTCAAGAGTTTATCTTTGAGGCTGTTCTCGAGCTGTTTTGTAACTCATTTTTGGTATCTATGCAAGTTATAACTGCATTTCTTGGGAGCATTTCCATATTCAGACAAAATTTATATTACACTTCACAGTGGTGAGAATTTTATGGATAAATAGCATTCATGTTGAAACTGGTTACAAATTTTTTGTTTGTTTTATGCCACCACATGAAAGATCTGATCCAGACATTCATCATAAATAGTGATGTGATTTCCATGCGATTGTAAAGCACTTCCTCATTTTTTTATTCTGACATTTAACAGAGTTGGATTTTATTAGAGAAATTCAAAGAAAATGCAACCTATGATTGTCGTAGCCTAATGTAAGTAGCAGCAAACACAAAACTAGAACGTGTGCTTACGCTTTATCTAGTAGCTATTTCCTCTTCTCTTCAGCAGTTACCCTAAGCTACCTTAAGAGGCCTGTTTAAGGATATACAGTTTCCCACTGGCCTAGGCTGCTGGGGGAAGAGGAGAGAGAGCTCTGTGGTTTTGGTTGGCCAGGAAAATGAAGGAATATGCTATCTTAGCCATGTTTGCCAAGAGAAGCCCAAGATTTCAGTGCCACTGGGAAATTAGCTAATTGTAGCTATTTTAGAAAATGCTTGCTCTTATTGTGTTTGCTTAAGTCAACAATGAATTTGAGTATTCTGTCTATGTTATATTTAACTGATTTTCAGCTGCATAGGCAAGGTAGAGACAAATAATTCTGCAGTTTCTGCCATGACTATGAGGTAATTTCTTCAGACCATTATTTTTAGTTGGAATGTAACTTTCAGACACATTGAGGTATGTGTGATTGTTAGAACAGCTTTTAGAGTTGCATTGCATTCCTCACAAGAAGATTGGTATGGGATCTTTTTCTGTAAAAGCAAAACTCAAGACTGTCTCAGCTCTGGAACAATTAGTGTTTCTTCAGTGTGATTGGATGTCCGCTGACAGATGGTGATATTGTTAATATGCAGTTGAATGCAACTGATCTGACTCTTCAGAAGTAGGCATGTGTAAGGCAAGGATTTAGAATTTCATCTTCTTGGAATAAGTAAATCCACTGATTAAGATGTTCTGTATTTTTGTCTTATGGCTCTTTTCTTATTGTCTTTTCTTATTTTATTTTCCCTGTCTTGTAGGGAGAGAGCAGCAGAAAAGGCGAGGGTGACATTTTTGACCAAATTGCAGCACCTTCCTCTCTATTCTCCCATCCCCTCCCCCCCAAAATATATATAACATAAATTTCTGACTGTCCTTAGAAGCTGTATTTCCCCAAATAATTTGATTTTTATATATGTCTACATATGTAGCATGTAGCTTTTGTTCTGGCTGGGAAAGGAGGTAATTGTTTGCTTTTTAGATGGATAAAAAATTTTCAGGACTTGAGAAAAACTAGTGAAGAAAGGTAGTGCTGCTTTTACGTTCGATCTCATGTAATTCTCTAAAGGAATATATTATATTCTATTTAAATAAGAGAATGATAAAAATAAGAAGATGACAACTTTGTTATATCCTCTGTGATATTTTTGTGTTAAAATTGTTTAAATTATATAAAATTGCGTTATAGACAGATAAAAATATTTCATTTAAGCCAAATTTTTTTTTACTAAGGGGCCTCATGATTAGGCTGTCAGCAGTTATTTGGGCTTGAGAGAACAAACAACACATGAAAAAGTTTCACATAATAAAAAGTAGCTCATTAAGCAAGATTGAACTTGAAAAGCGTTTTGCTTGCAGGGAATAAATCCTGAGTACTGGCAGCTCTTTGAGAAGACAAAATAATAGAAAACCTGTAAAAGACGAAGCAGGTTACAAGACAACTGTTTCTAAATTTTGTGCAGAAGATTCCAGCGCAAGGTTCTGGTTGAGAGATGCTGATCAGTAAAGGGACTACTGCTGAGGTTCTTCTACCAGATTCATCAATTGCTTATTTGGAGAAGTAGTGCTAGGTAAGAATGTTTCTTATCAAGATGTTTCTGGTATGGGAAATCCCCTTTCTTTATCTCTCCCCACCCCTTCTTTTTTTTCCCCTAGTCTACTTTATTCACTTTTTACTTATTTAATCTCCCATGTTCCAACAGGTGTTAACTGGAAATTAAAAGTGAATGGCTGGCAGATTGGCACCTTCACAAGTGCAGCTGCCTTGTGGTCTGTGGCACAAAACTTGACACTGCAAGTGCCTTTACGTTACACCACCCTTGAGAAGCGCTTGTGAAACTGCTGGCCGTGGTGTGCTGCCAGTTTCGCCTGTGTTGAGTGATATTGGTTATTGCCTTCTTTAGGCATGTGTGTCACCGCTGGCTTCCCTACCCACCTTACCTTCTGGCTCCTAGCTCTCTTCCCAGATTGCAAGCAGGGCTCAGGTTACACCTGATGGCAAGCATGTAATCAGCTTAATGTGCTGGCAGATTGCAGCAATTCACTGTAACTCATTCCGTAAGGAAGGAGGAAAGATATGAGCGTTATACTAGTACTGTCTGTCAAGCCTCCTTAAAAGGAGACTAAGGTATAAAACTACATTTGTACATTTGATGCAAAGCAATACCTCTGATGTGGAATACCTGTTTTCATAATTAATTCTGATGGTAACTTTGAATATTTCTTTTTGTTTACTTTGTGATATCTGGAATTTCAAGCTCTTTATGCAGTGAGATTTAGTTGTAGTTCTTCTAATGACATTGGTATTTGGCCAGCAGAACCAGTTACAACAAGTTCAGTGTTAGGTGTTTTTTTTTTTTTTTTCTAACAGCTATTTTCTAGCATATTCTTATTACATTAAAAAAAAAAAAAAGGGAAAAAGCATGCAGTGTAGCTAGAGATTCTGATTTGTACTTTAATTCATCTGCAGATATTGGCATGAAAAGACAATTTAGTTTTCTGGACTGTTTTACGTTACCTGTATTGCTTCAGAGAGATTTTTGCATATGTGTTTTGAAACAACACTGTTCTGGAATGCTTATGGGGGTTGTAAATATATACAACATTGTTTTCCAGAACGACAGTGGATCTTCTGATTTCTGTTTAATTCTCATTTTCTTTCCATTACCATTTTTGCTTCAGTAGTTGACTAATCCACTTACAGAATTAATTACTGCAGTTTTTAGTTTTGTGGTTTGCTATTTTATATATATATATATATATATATGTATGCATATATACATATATATATATATATATATAATGTTGCCTATAGGATTTGGTTACAGTATGGCTTATGGGATGAAAAAAAAAGCTAAGGTGCTGGTAGAAAATCTGAAGGAGCAATCTGCAAGTTTCATGCAATGCAAATTCAAAACTTCCTATTGAAACAGAAATGAGGATGTTGCCCTAGCTCAAAAGTGTTATTTTTGCAAGAATTGGTTACAGGAAAAAATAACTGATACAGTGATTTATGCTTAAATTTGAATAAGCGTCAGCTAATACTTGAATTATAACAATTTGTTAAATACAGATAATATCTATTCAAATAAGATATAGGTTATTTTTAGTCTCTCATTTTCAATGCTGTTACTTTGAGATATGATTTATGACATTGTTAATCTGGTTTCATCAGTCTTGTAATTCATTTCAAGAAGGTTCTCCAGGTGAAAATGTCTTGCAGAAAGACATCTTCCTGGGGAAAATAAGCCTAAATTTGAACATTTATTTATGTTTTCGTTATTATTTTTTTAATTCTTTGCGGAAAATACACTACCACTTTCTCATATGTTGAGGATTGCTACCTTAAATTTAAGTTACTCTTTCAAACAGAGGATCGATCCTGTTGGCATGAGAATCCTAATGCCTCTGTGCACTGATCAAATGACTGCAATGCAGATAGTACTGATGATGCCAACACTTCAGAATTTATCTCAGGTTCTCAGCTCTCATCAGTGAAGCCCTCCTCCATTTAGTACTAACTTCAGGTAGAGAATAATCAGTCACTAAAATCATATAGCTCCAGTGGAGATGATTGCAATAGCTGAGGACTATGTTCCCATCGGGGGAGGATGTCAGGGCTGTGCAAAATCATGGCAGTTATTCCTACTTCCCTAACAAGCCTGTCTTGGGTAGGATGGGCCCCGGATGACCAGTAAGCAGAAGCACATATTAGGTGGTAGGACATACTGAAGGCCTGTGTAGTTCTAAGACAGCCTTGAGCACTAGTTTGGTTCACGCGTGTCTTAGGATTAAATTTTGCTGGCTGTGACAATTCCTGATTTTTCTCCTCAGGGTCTTGCTGTGCAGTGCTGACACTACTTCTCTGTTTCCTGTGTCGGCTCTCCTCTTCTGGAGTGGGATATCATCCCTGCTGTCTCCTCTTTCTCTCTACTTTATTGTACCTTTCCCAAAAATGCTGGAGACCTGTCTGTCATGGTAGTCTTTGGCCTGTGTATTATAAGCACATTAAAAGAAAAAAAATCCTTTCCTTTGCTCTCCTGTTAGACTGCATCAAGTTCGAGCTTGTTTTTCTTGCTTTTAAGACATGTTGTAAGATCTGTCCCTACCCATTCTTTTTTTCCAGTTTACTCCTTTTGTATGTCTATTAAAATATGGCTGTAGTGACAATGATTTGTTCTTTGTGTGTGCTATTGACCAGTTAAAGATTTCAGCATGGATTTCTAAATTGAAATACGGCATAATTTGCAGTATTTGTAACTCTTGTTGTGTAAGAGTAATTATTCCTTTATTATTGTATTAAAAAGTTAATTGCATTTTGTCTTTCTCAGCCAATTTTAGCTTTTACTCTTTCCTTCTCTTCTGTTCTCTTAAGAGTGAAAGATTTAAGTATTTCCCTTTGTTTTCCTACAGCTTTTCTGTATTGCTGTTTTAAAACATGCCTGAGGGGGTAAATAAAAGATGAAGATTATTGTCTGTAGTTCCAGAGTCTTTAATTGTGCCTTGGTTTTCCATTGGGAGGATGCAAGGGAAGATGGGTTCCAAGTGTTGTCAGTGATTCAGAAACATGGTTCATAAGAGTTTGTCTGTTCGAAATTGTTCAGACTGATGAAAAGAGTTGGCATGTGTATATGGATTAGAGAAATATTTGTGTATTGCAGGTTGACTAGACTTCAGTTAAGAATGATTTTTATGTGTGTTCGTAAGGTATCTCTGTTGCTTTAGCTCCAGCTTTTGTGAGCTGCTCGGTGGTCTGAAGAACAGCAGAAGTGTTGATAGAGCTTTTGGAGGAGGAAAGATGCTATCAAGTAGCTCAGAATCTGACTAGAGGAAAAATCATGTGGAAATGTTACAGGCAGGTTTATTTTCTCCCTTTTTTGTGTTACCATAAGTGGATAATAAATCTTTTAAAATGTGGAGTATTCGGTATGTAGCCTATGTCAGCTTGTAATATGTAGATCTTGGTTTGAAATTCAGAATTGTTCAAATCGAGAAAAGTAACACTAATGTATTAATACCTGCTAGGAGTCTTTTATGTTGCTTCACTGGCAGAATACTTTTCTTTTATGATTTATTGCTGCTGTTTGCCAGGCTGCTGTATTTTTATGCGCTGGAAACATTAGATAAATTGGCAGTGGATTTGCTAATGTAAACTTTTCTATTGCTGTGTACTGTGGGCCTTGATTTCACTCCGTTGTGCTTTTTCTCTCTATTCTTTTTCTGCCCACTCGCACCCTGCTGGGTCATGATTTTCTGTATTTTAAATGCTAAAAGCTCCCAAATAAAGACCCCTTATTTTTAAGGACAAGCTGTTCTGAAAGCCCAAGATGCCTAAATGCTGTAATTTTCCAAGCTTTATTTATTTATTTTTTTCTAATGCCGAAGTACTGAATGTTTGTGCTTACTAAGTGTAGGCTATTTAAAGTTGCTTTCAAGTCACTATACTGTGTAGTTTATAAGTTCTAAAATGTATTAAATATTCTCAATATGGCCTCCTTCTAGAGTCAACTGGAAGATAGGTAGTATATGGCTTATAGTTCACAAGTATGCTCCAATAGTCTCTACTTTCTGAGTCAGGACTGAATTTTTAAAGGTTACAACCATTGCAGATATGTAGCAAGTTAGTTGCATCATTTATTCTTTTCTGCTGCAGTACTGAAATGGCCAGGAATGCACTCAATGTTTAGGTCTACTTGCTTTGAAGAAATACTTTACCAAGCCTCGCTAGCTTTGTTGAGCTTTCCATCCGTCTGTCTTTCCCTAAGAGTGAGGGTCTCAATACATGAATGTATTCTTTGCTGTTATTTTTACCTCTTTACTGGTTGTGTTTTCTTAGTTGTGGATATCCATGTGGTGTTTATAATTGACAGTTCATTCGTTTTGTCATTGCATCACATGCAGCATATTAACCCCAGATGGAATGGTAGCCAGAATTATTCTGCTGAAGAGCCCACTGAATTGGGAAAAAGAAGACCTGTTACTGTTGGGACATTAGACTCAGATCCAAAGTTTATATAATTCATTTAAAAAAAAAAAAAAAAAAATGAAAGGCTGATTTGAGCCTAAGGGTTGGCCTTACTAGGCCAATGTACCAGTTGACATTTCTTTAAAAGCAGGCAAACAAAGACAACCCCAGTACCTGAGACTGTGCCGTTAAAAGATATGATACTCAAAGTTCTAAATGTGAAGGTGTGAAAATATATCAGTAAAACCTGAAATCACAGCTACAGCAACAACCATGGGTTATTGGTACCAAGACCTTATCTTGGTAATTACCCTGGATCTTTTAGACCTTAAAACATATTTATTTGTTTCAAAATTACATCTGTTGCTTCCCTTTGACTGTTGATTTACCTAGAAATGTCATGACAGGGCTCAAGCAAATGGCTTGTGCATTGTTTGTGGTCTCGTTTGGAGAATTCATATGTATGTGGGACCCGAGGAAGATTTCCATGATAAAGAAGGGAAAAAAGAAGATGATAAAGGGAAAAGGGGGCAGAAGGTGAGAATCAGAGATAGATGTCAAGGTGATTTCTGAAATCCTTCTATGAAGAATCTGCAAAGCTGCACGGAATTTGTGAACACAAAATTCCTATATTACCTCAATTAGAAGGGATTGGTAAATCAGCCTTTGCCTAAGAGGCATCCTCTCCAACTCTTTGGGAAGAGTGCTGCCAAGCTTGAGAGAGGGGAGCAATGCATGTGCGATTTGAAGAAGCAATGAAGCTTCTGTCCATCTGTCCTGAAACTACCTACTGTCGTTCCTACCTCCATGGCTTGCTCATCTGTTTTGCTGCTTCTGATTTTATTTATTTATTTATTCATTTAAGTGGAGAGAACTTAGCGCCATTTTCATGCCATGTGCTGTACTTGAATGGCATTGGTACTTTTTGAAACAAACACATCTTGTTTACTGCCAGTATCGATCTTTTAAGTTTTGATGCTGGTATCTGAAAACATGGAACTTTAACCCAGTGGTAAAGGTATGGCTGGATAATACTTAGGAATTTTCTTACGTGGACACTGTATTTTGTTTTTTTGAGAGCAAAAGATTTTACCTGCATTCGGTTTCGAATGCATGAGTCAAAACTTCCATTACATGAAAAGAACTGGTGCAATGTATGTCTGAACACACTTTGGAGAAGTATTTGTGCTGTAAAGTTGTGAAGCAATTTTTCGGTAAATGTTAGAAGTGTTAAGTATAGAACACACCTTTAAAAGGTATCATTTTTCTCTTTGCTGTTTTGAAAGAGGTAGTTTTACTTTTCATTTTGAACTTGCTTTCCACAGAATTAAAATGAATGCTAAATCTCTGCACTCTTTGAAATCTGATCGATTCATTTTTCTACTTCCATGCTACTTGATGTTCTTGAATTTGGAAGTAGTTCTAAGATCTTTCTGGAAACCAGATGATGATCAAAATAATTTCAGTAATCCTTGGGTTGGAAGGAGATAGTCTGATAAATATGATTAATATTACTGGTATCTGGAAGGTATAGTTTCTGAGTTGCTGCTCTCGGTATTTCAGAAGGTAAATGCTTCTGTGTATAGTACAAACTGTGGCATTTATGGGATTTGATGTATTGCCAGATTTGAGGTCTTTGTAATTCAACCAATAAAATCAGAATCATTTACTAGCTCACTTTTTTCACTTAAATATTATGAAGTGCATATTGATAGTTGATACTGTGTTCCATCACTTCATAATTTTATCAATAAATTTTAAAAGACCTTTTTGCCCAAATCATTTTATGTTGAATTTTTTGTTATTGCTAACAAATGAGATCTGTTTCCCAGGACAAAAGAGAGACATTGGAGTCATTCTTCTTAACCCTTTCATATAATGTGTAGACAGTGTATTATTAAAGGGACAAGTCAAAGTCTGCGTAAAAATAGTCAGCAAAATATTTAGAGTGATTTGAGCTAATAAAGAAGTAGCTGGCAGAATGATAGTTCTTGCAGTTACATAAACCGGATATAAATTTCAGAAATCCTTTATTTGCAGTTAATCTAAGATGTAGATTATTTTAAGATGTACCATTCTTACCTAATTTAAACTACTAGTTAAAACTGAAGAATTACAGAAACAAATTTTAATAGAAATAGGAAGATGCATGTGTGTACTTGCTCTTTTTATTACATTTTCAATGACTAAAGGTATAACTCAAAAGCTAGCGTCAAAATGTGGATTGTTCATTTTAAAATTGTATCTTTTTTGTTAGGCATTTTAGCAGAATAACTATATCATAACATCTATAATGTATACATATTCTTCTTAATAAGTGGGTGATCAATTGCAGGAGAAATAGCTAATTCTAACACTTGCTGAAAAAGTTTAGATTATTCAAGTGATACTGGCAATTGATATCACTTGAGACTGTTGTGCTAAGGATTGATTATGTTAATATTTCATAAAAACCTCTATTATTCAGGCATTGTATGCTAGTGATTTATTGTCCTTGCTAAGCTAGTGTGGATTCAAGATATTGATTCAAATAATTCTATTCTGAGATATTTGGTCCCTGTAGGAAATTTGATTTGAAAACAACACACAGATGATAAAAATTATATGACGTTTGACCCTTAACTTTTAGAGCACGATTATTTAAACAAAATAAAATTAGATTTTTATTGAGTTGATTATTTTTCATTTATATTAATGACATAAATTCTTCAACTTCAAGCTTTTCAGTATTGATTCTTTTTAAGAGTTCGTCTTGAAGAATATTTATTTTGGAACTTTTTTCCCCAGAGTGTTCTCTTAGGCTGAATCCACATTTCCTAGCCAGGATATACTATCCTATCTATCTATCTATCTATCTATCTATCTATCTATCTATATGTATATCTCCTGCATTATCAGAATAAGGAACTCCTCTTTTCCTGCTTGTGTGTGTTCCATTGTGTAGTTTTCTTTCTTCATTGCAGTTTATCATTTACCTTGACTAGAGTCTGCACTCAGAATTTTTATCCGAACTTCCTTTGTCCCTCAAAATTTGAATTTATTCCCATTCATTGTGCCTTTGAACCTCATGAACCTTTTTTTCTTTTTTCACTTGTTCAAGGGATTCAAAATGTCATTCATTCACATATTCACAGTGAATATTATGCACTTTTACAACTCTATAAATATGTACATCGATGTATAACAAAATGGCTTTTTGAACATTTGCATGAACAGCTTCAAATAATAGCAAATTGTGAGATGACCAACCTGTATCCATTTGCCAGCTTCTTAAAGAAAATTGTCACGTGATTATACTAAATAACTTCTGTAATTTGGAGGAAGAATTTACATTAGGAGATTCTCTTTTCATTCCCTTGTGTGTTTTAGGTAAGGAAGTGAAAATACTTTTCTAATTTGCAAGCTTGCTTATATATACTGTGACTAATGAATACAGGGGGTTATGCTTCAAGATCGCAGGATCCACAGTGTGGTTTGTTTCTGTTGTTTGTTTTGTTTTCCTGAGAACAGTATATCAAATATTTTTAAAAGGAGTAGGGGAAAGACACTTTTTTTCCTCTGACTAAAATCTTGCACGCTGTTGGGGGCAGCTGGAAGAAGGATGATCTATCTTGTCAGGGGCTTTGCCTACATTCTTTTGCAAAGAGTTGGTCCCTGATAACATTTTACACTTTACACTGAACTGATTTAAAGTACTTATTCAGCATTGGTATGAGAAGAATTCTAACAGCCATCTTAAAACTCATGCACACAAAAATATTTTGTAAATAGCAAATGTTAAATGTATTTTTTTTGGTGGGGAGAACTATAAAAAACAAGAAGTCTGAGGAAAAACTGTTAATCTGTTCATGACAGAGTTATTCTTGAAATCCTAAATTGGTATTTTTCTTACAGAGGGGAGAATTTTCTTTTGGTCAAGCTGTCAGCAGAATGAATGGCAGTAATTAAAATTCTCGTTGTCTTCTCTACACAAGGAAAGATTTTTCTTGTTGTCATGGTGACAGTTGAGTGACAACTTCAAAGTGAGTAATTGCCACTCTCAGCTCTATTATGAACGTTTACCATGTTTCAGAAAGGATTTCAGCACAAAACTGGATTTCTTTATTGGGCTTTCAAAACATCTTTTTTAACCTGATGTTTTGTGTAAAGAAATATTGTCTGGATGATTTTGCTTCAGAAGCTTTTTTCTTTGTTTTGCGTCTTAAGCTTTGTCCTCCTTTGGTCAGAAGGACCAAATTCTTAGGACTGACTGGCTGATGCAGCTGATTACAATTCACACTACTCTACAGATCCTGTGTATTTAATTTCTGTCAGGCACTTTCCTTTTACGGCATGAGTATGTATACTGTTTTCATAGAAGGTGAATGTTATATGTATGCATAAAAAGTCTATGCATATCATGCTGCATTTACAGCATTGTGGCTTGTGGTGTTTTTTAGTCACTAAGTTTTAATTATTTACAAAAAGAGTAGCATTACATTAAAAGTATTTCCTTATGCTTACAAAATTCTTAAATTCATTTTTGGAAGATTCTATGAAAAAAGTTACTTTAGAGAAACTTACTTGCTTTTTCTAGCCTGAAAACTTGATAAAAATGCAATTTGCGTGTTGGAGTTATTTAATGATCTTAAGAAAGTGAGATTTACAGGTTGTAAGGGAATATGTAAACTGTAGTTTGCATTGGTACTTGCACTGAGATATGTGTTGGTCTCAAAGCATTCCATGCAACAGTAGTCTAGTTATATTGGTCCCTGTTACCATGTACTGTATGTACCTAACTTAAAATCCAAGATACTTTCATAAGTTCTGGAAGTTGCTTTAGGGAAAAAATAAAATTGGATTAACTTTCATATTTAATTTTTACTGACCAGTTTGTCTTTGAATTCAAATAATGTTTGTACTGTAATTTAGACTTTCAGGTGATACAGATGGTAGTTCTCTGTTACGCTCAGGCTATCGCTCTTCTGTATGGTAAAGATCTTGTCCCTTTGTCTGAAAGACTCTTAAAATGTACTGATCTTAATGAAGCTTTTGGGAGGTGAATGAACAAAACATGCTGACAGTGTTTTCCTTGGGACTTGCAGCTTCTGTCAGAGCATTGATTTTACCTCATTGGCAAGATATACTTTACTTATTTCATCTTGTTATGAGTGTCTTAATAATCATTTTGTACATCTGTGTTTTATTTTCTTACTAAGAAAGTTGCCTTTGTTACTGTAGCCCTAGTGCATGTTACAATTAGTTTGCTTTAAATGAGATTTTAATGTGATGAATCATTACTAAATGTCTTAATTGAAATAATGTGCAGAATACTGATTGCACATAATACACTAGGTTAATTTAGTCTTCTTGTCTGGAGATAGAGAGTTTGTCATTTAAAAAAAAATGGAAGGAATTAGTTCAAAACCAAGCTCCTTTTAACATGGAGTATATATGCAATGTGAAGTAAAGTTGTTTTGTGAGCCCATCAGCAATGACGGCATTTTTGCTTTTAAGGTAAAACAACCACATTTCACATTGGATAGTGCTAATAAGGGTTTATAACCCAACTTCATTCCCTAGTCCTCCATAGGAGATGAGCTTCTGGGCAGTTATGGTAATTTGATTAGACACTTAAGTACAAAATTCTGAGTGGACAAAAGCATGCACAAATCGGGAGGAATTAATCGGAGGAATTTTAAAATAAAAGTCCTAGTTTAATCTGTGCTTCGCTGCCTGCAGCACAGTAGAGTGGAGTTTGTGATCAGGAAGCAGTATTTTCTGTAATTAAGGCTTCTGAAGATAAACTTTAAGTACCTTAATTGTAGTTAGTTGTAACATATTTTATTCAAGTATATTCAAGTATGTTATTCAAGTGTATTTAGAAGTATTGACTATTAAAATTGGTTCTCAAGACTTAAAAAATAGAAATTATGAGATGCTTTTGTTGAGTTTTCCCTCTTCTGTCATTCTGACCTTTCAGCAATAAGAAAATGTGTGCAAAAGAAAACAGCCAAATAGCTAAAGTGGTACTGCGATCAAAGATAAAGAAAAGTGAGCAAGAAGGGGGAAGTGGCCAATAGAGCAAGTCATGCTGGACCTCAAAGGATTACCCTGATTTCCTCTCTGTATGTCAGTGCCATCTTGCTGCAGATGTTTCAGCAACAAAGACTGGGGAAAGACAATAGAAAATACTTCTTTTTTTTGAGTTTAGAATGAATGTACCTGGAACTTTAGATGTTTCCTAGAAGATAAAATACATCTGTGCAGTCTGTTTGGCTTCTAGTAACATGAAAGGTTGATTGGGCTAAACGTAGTGCAAAGGGAAAATCCGTTTTGGAGCAGAATAGTTTAGAGAGGTTGGGGTTGGGAGGGCCTGTAGAAACAGATGTGCAGTGTTATTACAATGTTTGGAGATAGGGATGTCTGAAAGTAATAGAACAAAAAGAGCCTCTTAGAACAATAAGTTGAAAAGTTTTCTAAAAGCCTGTTTTCTTAGGTTCTAAGAGAAACAGCAGTGTCAAGACTGAACTGAGAGTCCCATTTTAATTATTCCTTGAGAAATCTGGTAATTGATACCACTGAGATTTAATTTGTAGGAAAAAAAGTGCTGTTGCTAGTGCCCTACATTCAGAGTTCTAAGTACCTTATTTCATTTTAAAAAGCCTGCTTCAGAGCAGGCTGAGAGGTGAGCCAGTACTTCATTTCAGGTTTCTTGAATTTATGAATATATAGTGATCTTGATTATAGAAGCTTTAGAACCATATAACAGTGCTTATACGTGGTTGTAATATGGTTATAATATGATTACAATATGGTTATATTAGTTATTGTGTCAAGAGCACAGAATAATTTGAAGAGCTGGAATTATCTGCAGCTCCAGGAAATACTGGAGAGCTCATGGAACAAAAGAGAACATCTCAAAACCCACCTCGATGCCACTCTGTGCCACGTGCTGTAGGTATCCCTGCTTGAGCAGGGGTGGTGGACTTGGAAGGGACCTCTAGAGATCATCTAACTTCAACCCTTCTTTGATTCTGTGTGATCTCCTTGTAGAAGTTTAGGAAGCAAGGAAAATACTTGCAGTACTCGTATGACTTTTCTAGTTGATGGAATTGCTGTCGTTTTCTCAAGGGAAAGCGCTCTGAAGCCTGTGATCTGGGCACTGTCTTTTGCCATGTCATTTGCCTTTCTCACTGAGAATTTGGAGATTGAATGAAATTTAATTTGGAGATTGAATGAAATTTAAAATTTTTAATTGCCTTGGAGATTGAATGAAATAATTTGGAGATTGAATGAAATTTAAAATTTTTAATTGCCTTGAAAATGTTATGAAAATTCATAAAATTTCTAGTTCCTACACTGTACTTGATGTCTGGAATAGCCAGCACCAGATTTGCTGCTTTTAAAGTGTAGACAGCTATGAGCAATCCAGACTACAATCAACAGTGATAGTCATATACGCAGAAAATCTGTGGTAAGAGAAAACCTGTCAAAATAAGCTTTAAATGAACTTTGTGGGTTCCAGTGAGTAAATTACATTGGAGTGACATTGCTTCCAAGTACATATGACATATACACCCTGTTATTTTGACTGAATGCAAGTTCTACAGAAACCAGATAATAGATAGTGAAATGTGTGACATCTGCCTTATCAAAATGCTGCTTATGGAAGTTAGTTGACGTTGAAACCATGTGATGCTGTAACTATGGTATGAAATGAAGTGGCTTGTGGTCTGCAATATTCTTTTTTTTTTTTTAGTTTGTGTTAGATGATAATAGAGATGATGATACATATCCCAGGTATTTATAGTCTTCTCATCTGTTATATGTGGACATACCAACTCCACAGGAGTGTAATGTGTGCTCCCTAGCATTAAACTCCTGTAGTAGCTGTAATAGGTCATGTAAGTACTGAGCTAATGCAGCTTAAGGTACAGTCCTTCAAAGGTTTCCGTTGTTTCCATTTATCTGCTTTTTGGTAGGTATATTAATGATCTTGAGGAACAAGATGTAGAGTAAGTTTTTCTCTAATGTTGGTCAGTAGTTGAAAAATGAGCTTCATGCACATACTGCTGATACTGCCACTTGACAGTAGATGAAAGATCCTAGTTTTTAAAAAATAATTGGTATTAGAAAGCACTTGTATGGATTTTTTGCTGTGCTTTTAAAAATCTGTTCAGTTCTTAATTGTAACAGGAGGTAGCATTAAAAAGGGGCCATGATCTTCAAATATGTGTTTTTGTGGATGGGAGATAAGATCACTTAAATAAAATGGTTCTCCTGTATTTTTTTTTTCTTTCTTCAGAAAATCTCTCTGGGAGGACTTTTGAGCAACATGATTCCTGGCCTCAATATCAAGATTAATTTTAATTTACTGTAATGGCTGTTCAAAGTAAAATGCAGGAAGTAGTTCTCACTGTTAACGTCAGAGTTTCCTGTGCAGTGGCTCAGCTTTTGCAGCCAGGTAGTTCAGGTGTCTTCTGAAGGGTGGTGGAATTTGGGTCCCCCCAGTTAACAGGAAGTACTCCAGCACTCTAGCCAATAACACTAGTAATAAAATACATAAATTGAAGCCATGGAGATCCAGTTTCAGTAAAGCAGCTGTTTGTATCTTTTAAAGCATTAATCCTGTTTATTTTCTTAGGAGAAACAGGAATGCGAATAGTGTGGGGGTTGTTTTTTTTTTCCCTTGTCTGTATAGTGTGCTGACTCAGAAACATTAGTATTGGGCCTTTGCTCAATTTTATTGCTTTTGGGGGAATCAAGTTCCTAAAAGCAAAAGTTGAGGCTCTCTAGTTTGTGTCCATAAAATACTCCAGACTACTTCCAAATCAGACTCTAGTTTGTTTATTCACCTGAACTCTCCTTTGTCATTTTCTTGTATATCAACATGACAGCTCTCATGTCTGCTTTTAGTTCTCATGCAGCTAAAATTTGTATTTATTTCAATACACACATTTCAAATGAGAATAGAGAAAGATATGTAGGATCAGGTCCCCTATTCAAGGTGAGAGAAAGGTTGAGCTGCTTTTACTTAATGTTTTAAGAAAGGAGGAGGAAATCTGGGACCTACTCATGTCAAAGGAATGATGTGATGTTTGGAGAACTTGAGAATTGTCTGAAAATGGTTACTGGTCAGAGCTTTTAAAACTAGAGATAATGATATATATGATATTCTAGCCTCAGAATACTCTGTGTAAAACAGACATGCTATCTGTTTCATACAGGTAACGGAGAATTGGTTATTTTGCTTTTCCTAGACAGTATTTAGAAACTTTTTTTTTTTCCTGTTGCATTACAATGTAGTTATGTCTTTTTACTGTGATACTTTGAGGGGAATGGATCTTGTCACTTGTACTTTTCTGAATTTCATTTATTGTATTGGCATCACTGATGATATGATTTAGTTTAGATTTTGAAAAAGTTGACAGTAATAAAATGACAGCATGCTATACCACCTGGAAAAGCAAGCAAATTCTAGTTTATTTTAGGCTGCACTTGAAATCTCATTGCCATGACTTGTATGCCATACCAGGGTGAATTAAGATAATACTAATTAGGAAATAAGTACTTGAACAGAAAGAATGAGATTTTTATTAAGTGATGTATGAAAGGAGTAATTGTAGAGTGCAAGTTGCCTTTGAGACTTCCATGAGGAAGTACAAGCTTTTGGATGCTTTTGACTGCTTCAATTTTGTTAAACTGCCGTGACAACCTTGACAGATAACTTTGCTGAGTTTGCTTTCTGGATATCTTGGTGCATTAAGCTGTTACATATTTGTTTAGGATTGTATCTTCTTGTAGTGTGATACTTCACACTATACAAGCCTCCTTCCCCCACACCTTAGCGTTTGAAGTGAAAAGAATAATTAACGTAACCAAATTTTTTTTTTCAGAATAAAGCTTTTTTTTTTGTATTGGATATAAATCTTGTAAAGAGGAAGCTTTCATCTTTACTATTTCTGTAAATCTACGAACAATTACACTTGGCAGGCAGCAACGTGTCCTGTCTAACTACAGTCAGAAATTGCAACCAGTTCTTGCCTCCTAGTTTTGCTGCACTTCTCTAGAATCCCAGACAGGGAGACTGTGGTAATCCTTGCAAATACAGAGAAATAATAAATATTTTTGCTTATACGGACTGCAGTAGAAAGCTGAAAATGAGTTAAAAATGCCAATTCAGTTGGCATTTGCCTGTCTTTTCAGAGTTTTAAATTATAATAAAGTGATGGTTTTATATTAAAAAAAAAAAAAAAAAAAGGATTGCTCAGTAAGGTCATACAAGAAAAGTGCTTCACAGCTGAGATCTGATTCGCATTGTCCCAAATCCCTGTGAACCGGTGCCCAAACCCTTAACTATCATCTTATGGTTTTAGAAAATCATTACTACACTACTGATTTTACAAACTTAAGCCACATAGCCACTTAGCTCGCTCTCTCTTTTTTTTTTTTTTTTCTCTCCTCCTGGGGCAAAACCCCATTGCGATGTACAGATTCCTTATCCAGTCCCTAAAATGACTGAAATGTTATTGCTGAATGAAGTGAAATTGTTTCAACCCTATGTTGTCAAAGTGATAAATTTAACCTTTAAGCACGATTGCCCTGTGAATCAGTAATGACGTATTTCATAAAGATCAGTCAAATTCCTACTCTTTTCTGTATTATTTATATATGTAGTTAAGCAGCGTAGTTTCAGTGTCTATTATGTTAAGAGAATAAGTGTAATTTGTTAGTCACTTTATCAGAAAAAAATAAATATGGTAAAGCATTGTTCAGAGTAATTAATGAGCTTGATTAGTTCTTACACACAATTGAGAGAAAATAACATGGGTTTTCATCCGAGATCAAGTTTCTATATTCAGAAAAACAGAGTTTTTCAAGAGGAAATGACACAGGGTTTGTCCCGTTACTTAACTGTTCTCTAATGAAGAGTCATTTTCTGTTTTGAAGCCTTGGCTCTCCAAGTCCCAGAGGAATGTGGATGAGGGAGTCACAGCTAGCTATCTTTCACACATCGGTTTTAATTCTTTTCTGGTTTTGTTATGGTTATTGCTATAAGTTACAGCTTTTTCCCAAGTTTGTGGATTTCAAGCAGAGAAGTGACAGACCAAGTGAGTTGCTGAGCAGATGAATTATTCTCCCATTTGTAACTGCTTCAGAAGAAGGTAATGCGCTTTGCAGTTGGACAGAGTGAAAAGCAGGTAAATTTAAGAACATCTTTGAAAGTTGAACTGATTTACTGATTTTTTTTTTTAATATAGTGGGACACTGATCAAGGAGGTGGAAGTAAGATATAGCTTTGCTTTCAATGGCTCTAAATTCAGATAGAGATTTGGAGAGGAGGGAAAGATCCTGAGAAAATGGTTTCTTGAGAAAATGGTTGCATTGTTGCTGTCTGTTGGTAGTTTGACTTGTATAGAATATTCAGTATCTAAAGAGCATATTGCATCTCTTTTTAGAAATAATTGCAGTGCTAGATTATCCACTTAAATTCATCTAAACAATGTTATGTTTTCTATAACTACTAAACAAAAGGTGACTGAAAGCTTGAAGGTGGTCTGCTGGTTCTTATCTTCTTTATGAAACATATTACACATAATATCCTGTGTTTTTGTTTCTTGTGTTTTTTGGCATTTTAAAAAGTAGTATTTAGCAAGAACACTTTTACTGCACTACTGAACTGAATTTAGTTTGGAGCGTCTAGCTCATAGTTCCGGCTTTGTTCACCTAAGTGTTTTGGGAGCACGTTATTTTCAATTGTAATCCACCAGAAGGGAAAACTATCCTTCTAATTCGCAAAGATGATGAAGGATTACTTAATACCTACATTGTGAAAAGATTACAAAGCTTTTTGTAGCTGGAAAATATATTTTTCTAGGGCATTCTCTCATTGTAGCTATTGTTAAATAATTACCTAAAGAACAAATATTATTTCATGTGAAGTTACTTCACTTTAAGAGCTGCCAAGTTTCAGTCACGTGCTTGGTAGAAACTTGCTTGGTACTGAAAGGATTTAACACAGGATCTGAAAAAGTTTAGGAATTTCTTTCACACTCTCTAATCCTACCCAGCGCTGCGTGTCCTCACGGCAGGGCCCTTCAGCCGCGTGGGAGCTCGCGTGCTGCCCGATTCTCTCACTGCGGCTGTGTTGCTGCCTATGCGCTGTCCCACTGTAGGAAAGCCACCTGTGCACCACGATATGCAGCCTGCAATGCTCCCAGGTACAGGCCTGGCTCTGCTGTGCCCCTCTGCTTGCAGCCTGGGCTGGGGAGACTGCAGAGAGCTGCTGTTGTCCTGGTGTTGTAGAGGTGAGAGAGGCCTTCTCAGTCAAAGGAGCAGTCATGCTCAGACTCCATGGGCAAGGTCTTATTTAAGGGCACATTTCTCTGACCCTCAGCAGCGTAAGTTCTATTCCAGACCTGTGTAGGCTGGGGAGATACTGGAGATAAAGCAGGCGCCCAGCAGTGCCATTGTACTCTTGGAGGCCTTATCTGCACCAGCTTCATGATGCCGAGAATCAAGTGCTCTAGTGGGGGCTGCAGGCCAGCGGAGCTACACGATGAGAACCAGATGGAGGGACAGCATCCTGCTCAAGTGGCAAAGAGGAATGCAGCTGATAGTTCCACTATATTTAGTTGGGTTGCAAGAGCTGTCTGCTGGTTGGATTTTGCTGCAGCTTTCCTTCCTGAGCCAAAGTTAAGGAGCCTGACCTTGCTGCCTCTGCCAATTCTTGTTTTGGTTGTCTGAGCTTTGTTTTCCAGGCTTACTGTGAAATATGGGAATAGCTTCACTCTTCCAGTTACTTTTAAGAATAATAGCACTTTTCCTGTACTTCAGGAAAGACTTTTTCATTTTTCCTAATCGGATAATGTGGATAACACAGTAATTCTAATTCAGAACTGATTTCAAAGATACATGCTGTCCGCAGATGTGACTGTATGCTCTCCAGCAGTGCATATCGATGCTGGCTAATATAAGCAAAAGCTTATAACCACCATGTGCAGAACCAGCAAAGTAGCTTTAAAAATGCATTTGCTAGCTAAAGCGATGTGTGAGACTGAGAGCGAAAATGGTTCTCTTATATTCCCCATGCTATTCTTCTTAGTCACTAGATCTTCATATTGTCGTCAGCTTTGTCTTCTACCAGCTCATCCTGAGCTGACTGTGTGGGCACCATGAATATGTCTGTTTGGTGACTCTAAAAAAAAGTGCAACGCTTCTTCCATGACTGTTGTTTTCGCTGCAGCTTTTCTCATAGCTGTCTGCTCCTATTTTATGGCAAAGCTCTGCTCAAATAAATTTGTACCTTCTGCTGGTGCAGTATGAGTGTTGAATCAAGAAATGGCACACCGTGGTTATGTGGAGCTATCATAAATTTGATAGATCTGGTTTGTTCACTCACTTAAACATTTAATGCACTGAAGATAGTGTCATTTATGCTAGTAATGTACATTGCTATTAACCCATTCTCATGGGTCTCATTGTCATTTGATGTCTGTGATTACAGAACCTTTGTGAGGTTGGGGAGGAGGCACTAAGTGACTGAAAATAATTGCATGCTCTTTCTTCAGTTCATTGGCTAGGTTTTTTGCCTTGTGGTTTCTGCATTGAGTTACATATGAGTGCTAAAAGCGGGCGGGGAAAAAAAAAAAAAAGGGATTTCCAAGCGTTCAGTACACTGAAATTCTTAGTATCTTTTTTTGGTTGTTAGAAATGTTATCTATTAGAGTACATGGAGATATATTTACCATATTTTCCCTTGCATAGATGCCAAAGAGGATGCTTGCGTCTAAATCTATAGACATGTTAGTGTGAATATGTTTATAGCTTATGAAATTATCCAGAAAACATCTCTTTAAAAATTAACTCTGCAGCATAAAGAAAGGATTGTTACACCTACATCAGTGGCCAAGGACCTTAATCCAACTTTGTCAAGGAAAAAATCTACAGAGAAACATCTTCATGGACATGCAGAATACTCAATGGCCTCAAGTCAGCCAAGCAGAGAAATTCCAGTAGCATTTTTAAGCATATTGCATTATACAGTCTCCCTGCCCTGCCCCACTCCCAGAATTTTTTTAAATGCATCTTACACTTCTAATTCCTGAAGTGTTTACTGAAGTTAGTTTTAAGCTATGAATTATCTTGTGTATCTCACTACACAGTGGGAGCATGCCTGGCTAACCGTATATAGAAATATTTGGGTAAACACCATACTTTTTTAGTAAATTTTTATCAGCTTTATAGTTGCTTTATAGTTATGCTCAGAAGCATTTCATATGGTGTATAAAAGGCCACATTTGATGCTTGATGACTCATAATAGAATCATAGAATCATTAAGGTTAGAAAGGACCTCTAGAGATCATCTAGTCCAACCTCACAGCACACGCAGGGTCACCTATAATACTGTATTAATTGAATGTTGGAATGAATGCATTATTGCTCTTATTTTTAAGTGACAGTGCAAATACCACTTTTTGTGACCTTTGGGAAGTTTCTTAATGGCGGTGGCAGCTATAATGCTTTTCAGCTGGTGACAACCCTCTCTGAAATGAGAGGTTCTTGCCAATATGGTGCATTTGTGCGTGCTACCCACGAGGCGGCTCCATGGGGGCCAGCAGGAGGGCTCTGGGAGCTGACTCTGAGGTGGTGGCTTTTGCATCGCTCCCTGTTTCTTCTCTGCAAGTGCTGAGTCTCTTTGGAAAGAAAGTAGCTAGTATTTATGTAACTCAGAGCTCTGAAGAACTAATCTAAAAGAATATATTAATTTATGCTCCTTACTGTAGGGAAGATGGTCTTGTGTTGCTAGTCTTCCCTGTAGCAAAAGCCTGATGTTGGGTTTCTTTCAGGAGTACTTCAGTCAATTTTATACTTAATATTTTACAGGAATAAATACTTCCCTTTGTAAAAGCATTTAATTTGAAGAGATACATCACATTTTATCTAATATGACTAGTTGGATGAGGTTGGGAAGTGAGGAACTTATTTATAATAGTCTAGAATTATGCAAACCGAAGGAAATAATATTGTTGATGTGGGTTTTTTTTTTTTTTTTTTTTTTTTTTTTTTTTTTTTTTTGCTGGTTGTTGTTTAAGCTGTCCTTTAAACTATCCAGAGTTTGAAGTGTTTCAGAAGTGACCACAAGGTACACTGGAACAGTGTGTTACTAATGCAGGAACTTTTAGGAATACTGAAGCCAGTAAACACAACCAGCTGGCCGGCAAGAAGAGGTGCGTGCTGTGGGGATTGTGGTTTGTTTGTATTAGTGTGTTTCAGGGAGTGCGATGCCAATGCTCCTGTTTATTCTTTGGCCTGATATCTGGAGAGATGAAGTTTGCAGGATTATAGGGCACTTGGTCACTCTCTAGTAATTTCTAAGCCTGTTAACCAATTTCAGCTTGTTTCTCAATTTTATGAAAAAAAGAAACCCAACATTCAAGTGACCTCAGTACTGCTAGAACCTCACTGATGCTGTGAAACATCAAGGAATCCAACTAGGGATAGGGAGGGGATGAGACAGATCCATGCACATGATGAGTGTCCCTAACAACAGGAAAAGCTTTGCCTGGGACACGCGTCTTACTAAATAAAGAGGAAGAAATTGTTTGGGGGAAATGCAGGTGTTTGACTACCCAGGGGGCTTGTTAAGTTTCTGTGCCTGAAGAGCAGTAGTGCTAGGTTTTTCTATAATCTGTGCATGGAAAGGAAGGATAACTGTGTCACTATAACTAGTTTACAAGATCATTGAGATTTTATTGTTATAATCGCTGTTAAACGTCTCTCCTGTGACATCGTGATTTGTTTCATTATAATCAAGGTGCTGGTGCTTGGAATAGGTCTATTTAAATAATGGGAAAAGGTTCAAGGGGATGGTAACAATTAAATGATAGTTGCAAAAAAAGGAGGAGCAAATGACAGAGGAATAGAGTAGTGAGTTGGAGGGAACCTTGGGAGGCATCTGGCCCAGCCACTCGTGTTCAAAGCAAGGCCAGCTTGAAACAAACTTGAAAGTTGGATTAGGTTGCTCAGGGCCTTATCCAGGCATATTTTGAATATTTCTAAGGATGGGGATTCCATAGTGTTGCTAGACAATTTGTTGTCGAGAAATCTTTTCCTGCTAAGGGGAGTTTCCTTGTTGCAAGGCATTCACCATCTGTTTTATAGCATGTTTTGAATAGTATTTTTTATTCTCGATGAGTCCTATGAAGCAAAGAGTTAAACCCTCGCTGCTTAATTTACATAAGCCGCTGTGTTCTGTAAAGCTACTTGTTGGTGCCTGTGGATCATATCTCTCCTTCTAGGCAAGCTCTAAGTATTTAAGTTGCAGATCTTCAGAAAATGTTGTTCTTGTATGTGTGTTCTCCTTGTCTGTGAAATGGGCATCTTTGTCTTATATAGATATGCTTTTGTTTCTCTACTTCTATGGTTCAAAGTAGAAAAATGTCCCAAAATACAATTGCTCAAACATTTAAGAACTTTCTAATATCCATTTTACATTTATTTCAATAGCAGGAAATATTTAATCTAATTGTAGTGACAGTAGTAACTGATCTCCTGAAGGTATGTTAAGATTTTTCATAGACGATAACTTAAGATTTGTAAAAACTCCTAGTGCTTTCTATGTGGCATGAATGCTATGTTGCAATAGTCCGGGCTTTTTTTAGTAGTTCTAACCTAGGTAGTAGCGAAGGTGCTGCAGTTCTCATTTGGAAGGAACTATTTTTAGGTTGAAACTGCCTGGACTGTGTGACAGTATTCCTGGGTGTGAACAGTATTCCTGAGTACATTTAGGAGAAAAAGATCACGGTCGCTTTATGGAGAGCAGCATTGCAGGATTACACTCTAGCCACTCTTCTCGTGTCTGACTTCATGGGATACTCATTAACCGCTTTCCCTGCTAGAGGCCACTGCTCAGCAGGCCAGATGAGCACTGCTGCTAATGCAGTGGGGTCACTGAGAGCCTAATGGGCTGGTCACAGCTGTTTGTGCCTGTATGGCTGCAACTTCTGTAATAGACAGGTCTGGAGAAAGTCCTTTTGGGATAATATAAGTTGCCCAGCTCTCGTTTTATCACTAGAAACTTTCATTACGTTGGTGGATGGCGTAGGCCTTCCTGTAGCAAGGTACACTGGAAAAGGGGTGAGAACGTGCCATGTAAGCAGCATTTTCTGCCTGGCTTCGGTTCCTTGTGTCAGTGGGACTTCTTGTGACGGGCTAGAAGAGACTCTAGAACACGCTTTCCTTATTGAGGCGTGTCCTTTGCTGCTTAGATTTGGATGTTATAAGGCTGTATGTTCTGTTGATTTTTAGGGAGGGTGATGGGGAGAGGGGGCATTGTTTTCTTTGTTTTTGTTTTAAGCTTTCCTAAATTCTACAGAAAGACTTTCATCTTTTTGGAAACTTGTTATTTTGAAGACCCAAAATATGTGCGTATGCTGCATTTTGTTTCTGGGAGGCATCTTGCAATGCTAGAGAATTGGACTACTTGAAATGACTGGGCATTATGACAGGAAAAGACCCAAATTTTCTTTGAAACAGAGGTGGATGGTGTGTTCATTTTTGGTTCTTTAAAATAAAAAACATTTAATAAGTTGTATTACGGACTTCGTTTTTTGAGTATGATCATAATACATGAATATACTCTAGCAGCATTCTGCGTCATTTTCCTGCTTATGTTCCGTGAAATTTATAGAAATGTAAGACAGTAATTTACATTATGTGATTTCTTTGCTAGTATTTAAATCTAGCAGCAGGAATCAGAAATTCAAGTGTCTCTCTTGAAGCAAGAATTGCAACTAGTTTGTTTCTAAAACAATAGCCTAGTTAATAATTAAATAGTGCAGTGCGCCATTGGCACATTGAACAAGAATGCAAGGAGGAGCTGAAAATACTTCTGGCTTGAAAAGTACCAAAGAAATGTTTCATCTCTGGAGTAGCATCAGAAAAATCTCAATAAAAGCAGACCTGCCTCTTAGGAATCATGGATATATTCTGCAGAGTTTAGCATTTAATAATAACTTTTTTTTTTCTCCTTTCAGCCATAATCAACAGACCACATCATTTAGACATCCTGTGACAGGACAGGTTTCTCCAGAAAATATTGAATTTATTTTGCGAGACGAGTAAGTAGTTTTATACCCATGTCAAGAGATTTAAAACAGTAGCATTTTTACGTATAGTAGATTCATAGTTTGGCAGTTCTTCTGATGCTGTGGCAAGAATACCATACAAATGATTGATACCTAAAAATTTAATTTTCATTATGAAAGTGTATTTCTGATTCTAGCAAATCTCCATATATAAGCATATATAAGAACTAGGACTGAAATATTTGCCAGATTAAAAACAAACAAACAAAAACCCACCAAAAAAACCCAAAAAAGTGGTCCTTTGCTTTAGCTTTAGATGAATGTGAAGTATACAGAATAGAAAAGTTATGCCCTTACAGGAAACTGAAAGGTTTATATTGAAACTGAATTACACAAAGTATTACCAGTTTCCATTGTAATCCCTTGGGGTTTTTAATGCTTCAGGTTTTCTACACTAGATGCCTTTTGGGTCAGTATTAATTCAAAATTCTCATTCATTAAATAGATTTAAATCTATTCTAGAAAAATAAAATAAGAGATACTAGCTTCCATTGTATTTCGTCTTGATTGACTGATGAAAAAGGTTAAATGCATGTGCTCAAAGTGTGTACGTGGGTGTTTGCTTTCAATTTGGGTTACTTCATCTTCCACCATAAGGATCTACTACCATCATCATCCACACCATCCACTAATTGGTTCTTGGCATTGTATTGTAGTAGCCTGGATGTGGTGATTTCTAAAGCTGCCCTTGCTCTTTCGAACACTCTCTATTTCATATGAAATGACATTTGATTGGTTTTGCATTTAATTTAAGGTAGTATTACTTTAAAAAAGTGGTTATTAAGCCTGACGCAAAACTAAATGTTGGGCCTGGGTTAACACCCGTGTTGAGAACCAGCATGAACTGGAAGAGCAATGGCCCTGTCCTGCAGGGACATCCTGCCTGTCATCAAGGATTTGTTTGGAATCAGGGTCGTAGGTCGTATGTTTGGAATTGGTATTATATATTGCATCTCATGATAAAATGGCTTTTGCAAAGAGCACACAATTAGAAAGAGTGTCTTAAATTCTAGGTCGAGACTTCATAATCTCCAGAAACTTTTGCATTTTGAGATCCTTTTGACTAACAGTGCATTTTTCTTGCACTTCAAGAATCTTGTCTTCTATAGTAGCAGCACTCTTAAAGGGTTTGTAAACAGGAACTTGATCTATAATACTGTTGTGACTTGATGTACTACTTGCAGGTCAGTTTTATTTTAAGACTAGGGACAAAGTCTGAAATTGTTACCTGATGATGACTGGGAGCTGTTGGGGAGGCTTGAGCCCAAGCTTGTTCAGGCTGCAGCAAGCATATCAATTAAGAGATCACATCACAAAAGTAATTTATAGTGATTTGGAGATAATAAATGTATAGATTGCTCTGGCCTTTGCTCATCCAGGACTGGATTCCTTCACTGGCAGGCTGAGGCTGTATCTTCCCTGAGGCATTGGGCTCTTTCCCAAGGCATTTCTCCTTTTATACAGTATCACATTAATCTTGTTTTTTTGAGCCAAAACCAATTTCCTTAAGTCCACTGCAATGGAAGGATGAAATAGCGAGTATTGCTTATAACCTGTGATGTTAGATTACCTGTCTTCTGATCCTTTCGCAGTTTCTGCTTTGTCAAGGTGTTTTTATTTAGATTTTTGTTTTGAGAAATAACGATTAATAAATCCCTATTTTCCAACTGATTCTTTGTTTGCAATATCACTGTCAAAATCCTCACCTCTCATTTTAATTTCTAAGATTGGAAGGTGTGGTCTCTTACTATGCACAAGTCAGTCTATGCTTTTGAATAGCACATTGTTTTGTGTGCTACGTGGCTGCTAAACAGCTGTTAGATCTAAAATTTGCCTAACCACCTCAATAAATGTGCATTTTTTTGGAAAATTTTTTGTTACAGTATTGTCTGGAGTATATAGTGTATATATATATATACTCTAAGTATATAATGCTTAGATTCCTTCTCTGGTCTTGAAGTAACAATCCTTAACTGTGCAGGAAGGAAGAAAAAGATGCTTAGAACAGCTTTGATAGCAACACTTCTAACTGGAACCCTTGCTAAATGTTGGGAGCTAAAGCTGGAAGCTTTAAAATATATTAGCAGTATTATTGACTTTGCAAGTGGGATGATAGTACTTCAATATTTAAGCATAAATGTAGAAAATATGTATATGGTGTTTAATGAACTTTTATCTTCTGCGTTTTGCCCGTTTTTACGCAACTGACAAAACTGTGCATCATCTTTAGGAAGAGAGAGAGACCATTTTATTTTATGTATTGCATTCAGTTACTATAGCAGCAAAAAATCAGAGGTGGAGAGAAAGGAGAAAACCCAAGCTAGTTCAAAATAAACATCTGGAATATTTTTATGCACAGAAATATTAGGATAGTTAATTTTATAGCTAGCTGGATGGGAGATTTGTTAATATTGAAACTAGATTAACACGTTACTATTTTGTTGCAGCAAAATAACCCTTCTTTAAAAGGTGTTTATACAAATATGGGTCTTAAGTGGACTACTTTTCATGGTCATTTAGAGAAAGGAATTCATTATGTTGTGAGTACAGCACTTCGACAATGGGCTCTGGTGTAAAACGTTGAAATGTTTTGTTTTTATTTTTAATAAAACAGTTACTGGCCGTATAGTCCTTTTAGCTAATAAGATGTGATTTCTGTAAACCTACAATGTCAGTTTAGGTATGGTGGGGAGCTGTTTGACATGAAGTATTACAGAGTGCTGGTTTTAAGTATTTCACAAAGACTTGCTACAGCCTGGAACCTTGCATATGCATGCTGCAGTTTAGTGCAGACATGCACACATCTGTGAAAGGCAGCAAGAAAACAGTTGAGAAAATGGAAAACAAAAGCAGTGCTGTGAAGACAAGTATTTGAAATCAGTGATTCCTACCTAATGTTTTTGAATGCACAGGATTAATACTTTATCCACGTATTTGTAAAGATGAATCTGTAGACACTGTTAGGACTGTGTTAACTCAGTTCACATGCTGCAAAGTTTCAAGTAATACTCTACATATTTTTCTTTGCTATTTAAAATAGATAAAGAATAACAGTTAGCTGTTAAGAAACTTGAATATTTGATTTTGGTTATATTCTAGTCTGATGCAAGTTTGTTATAATATGATTTTTTTTTCCCTTGAAATACTGTATATCAGTACCTACATTCGTCTTTAATTTTGTTTGGTATTTTCTGTGTGTTTCGGGTTCAAAAGTTTGGATCATCAGCTTTTACCACTAAACACATTATTTTAGGAGAATAATATTTTTGTGTGTGTTTTGGTCATCTCACTGTTTTGCTGGCTGCGTTAGTTCTTCTATGGCAGCATCCTAATGCTTTAAGAAAAAAATTGTTTTTCTTGTGGATTTGAGTTAATCATTAATCTTCATAATCGTGGCAAATGAAAGCTTAATTTCTTGACAGTGATTTGTTTCAGGAAGAAGTGGAAAAGATATTGATAAATGGCAAAGCAGACAATTACAAATTTACAACTACAGTTACAAATTTAATGTGCATTTATTGTTCTGTATTGCATTATGATCATCTAAGAGTGATGGTCTTGTTAAATGTATAAAGTTTATTTTTCTGCCTCCAGGTGTAGGTAGACAGCAGTATGTATTGTGTGACTGTCTTATGGGATAAAACCCAGTAATTTGTGGTATAGACAGTGTAGAGAATCTAAACCACAAGGCCCCATTGGGAAGAAAGTTTCTTTTTTCAAAGGCCAAATGTTTTCTCTGGCTGTGTGTTCTTTTTAATGGTTTTAGCTCTGGTACTTTAGACTGATTCTGAGGAGGCAAAGTAGGAAATTGTCATTCTCAGGTATTTCAATGAGGGGAGAAGCCTGCTCTAGGTTTAGTTTCTTTGCGCCTTTTGGAGAAGAAGAGATTAAGGAAAGACAAGGAACGTGCTTTGCAAGTAGAAGATAATGCAAGTCTGCCTCTTCCCCTGCTTTGGAAAGTGTACAGGTTAGAAAGAGAACAAAGGAGAATCAAGTGAAAAGCAAATAATAAGACTAACCAGTCGCCAGAAGTGGCTTAGGTAGCATTATATACGGAAAATGTCTTAATCTGCTCTTTGTGGAAACTGGATATTTCTAAAGCTATCTACATGCTGAAACGGGATATCCGGTCCCTAAGACATAAAGTAAATAGCTTCATCAGCTCAGTTTGACTCTATCACATGTTAAAGACTGCCAGGGGATTTTAAGGACTCGCTGCAGATCATTTTTGTCTCAGATACATAAAGTTATGGGATCCAAGTTGTGTTATTGTTTCCTTGAAAGCTTAACTTAAACTGTGTGACCAAAAATGGAAAAAATATGCTTTCTGTGATGTTATCCGGAGAAGCTTTTGCACAGATAATTATTCAGTTGTAATTAAGGAAAAGCAATAGTGGCAGATTTTGAGAAGTCTATGGGTAACGCTTTTGAATTGAGAATATTTTATTTACAACTGCCACCTCTCCCTTACAAAGGAGAAGGGTTACTGTTGCAAATATTGACCTGCACATAAAAATTTACGCTTTAAAATGGTTTCCACTGGTACAATCTAAATGATGATATTCGTACTTTATATTTCTAATACATTAATGAGAGGCCAACTAATGAGGAACCCTCATGTGGCTTTATTATATGTAAAGAATTTCTGACTTAACCCTAAGCAATATCAGTGGCTGCTGTCATCCACATCATTTATTAAAAAATAAAATCTGTTTTTCAAGAATTTTCCAGTCAAGGTCTTTCCTATTTTGACAAGTAAAACTAGCAGAGGGTTTGAATTACACTTGTGTGCTACTCTCTCCGTTTTTTTCTGTATTTGAGTGACAAATATACCATTCTTCTAAAAGCTTGAAGTGCTGACTGACAATTACTTAGACGCTTGAGGAAAGTAGAACTGCTGGATGATGTCTTCCAAGTATGTAACAAAAAAAAGCTTGCGTAAATATGTACACAAAAATATGCATGCAGAACTCCCTTAACAAAGTTGATCTTGATGCAGAAAATCAGCTAAGTGAAGATGATGCATGTACAGCATGAATCACAAATGAAGATTTTTTTTTTTTTTTTAAGCTGCAACCATGCCAGACAGTTTGGCTAGTGTTTTCTCCCATCAGTTTCACAGGAAGATTAGATATTCCTGAAAGACGAGAGACTTATTTGGTTCTTTTTAAAGAAAAAGACTTGTTAGTTTTTTAGCTTTTCCAAATGTCACCCTTCATTTTCCAAAGCTTTGCGGCAGTTCACTGTCCATCACTTTGCCTCCAATTCTTTACATGTGTTTACAGAACGTGGGTTTAAGTTCCCTGTCAGTTCCTGTGCAGGGCCAGACCTGTCCTTCTGCGTGTATATTAGCATGTGCCGTGAGGTCCACGTCTTGATTTTGGCAGGTGCTGGTGGTTTTCTCTTTTGCAAAAATATTGCCTTCGTAATCAGTAGCTTTCACTGCACTGGATCACTCTAGCCCAAGGTCTGTCTTGGCTTTGTTTAAGCGTGAAGCTCTATAGCTTCTTTGCACTTTCTCTGCTCTCTTCAGTTAGCTGCTTGGTGTTTGCTTTCAGCTGTTTGTTTTCAGTTCCAGGATCAGCTAGCTGGCTGTTGCGTGTTACCAGAGCTGGTGTTTTTGTTGGATCATAGAACCAAGATAAAGGCAGTTTAAGTGGAAGACTCCACCAGAGGAGTTCAGTGGCTAGGAAGCACAGTTTTGACAGGGGGTTATTTAAGTGGATGGCCTGTTATGCTAAGATTTTTCCTACAAACTCAGCTAAAGGTGTTGGCTGCTGCCTGTGAATGAGTGGTGGTGGTGGTGGTGGGAAAGGGGGTTTGTTTTTAGTGCAGGTACAGGCAGAACAGAGATGCTGCACACATCTGTGTATTTCGGGTCTTTCTTTTGTAGACAATCAAACATGAAACTTTGAGAAACAGGTCACACCTTCATAGAGGAGACAGCTGGGGCAATCTAATATGGCTCACTGAATGTGTCAGATTTTGCTTGGCCTATAGTTATTGTGCAGAGAATAGGAAATGCATTCTCTATGCTTCAGAGATTAGTTATTTCTAGAGATACCTGTCAGGATTACATTATTCTGCTTAAAAGATATTCTTACATTACTAATTCCTATTGTGGTATGAATCATATTTTTGGGCAGAGTGAAAAGTCTGTCATTCTAATGCTATTCTCACCTTTCCTTAAAATAATAAAATTGTCCTTGCAAAGTATCTGTATAGATTCCTATCCTTCCCTCACCACTATCAATTCTTCCATACATTTGCAGTAAGGTCTCTAAACTGGGCACAGACTTTATCTGCTCTCAGTGCTTTGTGTTAAACCTTGATTCTTTGTTGGATTTGTAAACTCTTTGGTAAGTTTTTTCCTCTTGATATCTTTACAAATATCAATCATCAGACGTCATTGGTAGCATCTGCTTGGGAAATGCCTGGAATCAAAATAATATGGATGGTGCAAGAGAAGTTGCAGACAGACACGTGGAAAACACTTTCCTTGTGCTTCATGAGCCTGTCATTTGTTTTCTTTGTGATATTTATTAAATTATATTGTTATATAAATAATTATATAAACAAATATATATATTAGTATAAAAAGTAAAGCTGTTTGAAATAATGTGCTTTAGAGTACCCGTTTGTGTATCTTTTCTAGGCAGAATTCATCTATGTCGAAGCAACAAATAAACCAAAGACCTTCAAGTATGGTCAGTGAAGCATCCACTGCAGTAACTACATCTACTGTTGATACAAAGCCTTCTTCTAAGGTAAAGGTAAAAGACTCCTATTTGAGCTATATGATTAGAATGACACTTGCTTTAAATCAGTATTATTTTATTGTTGATTTTACTGAGGCCATGATTTTAGGCTAAAAGTCTAATAACTTAGAGAAGAGGTAATAGTGTAATACCTTCTATCTAAGCAAAAATCTTGACTGTATTAGTTACTTCTATTTTTTGTTTTAAAAAATGCATGATTTGGCCTGATTCCCATGATGCTTCTAAATGTTTGTGTAAAGTGGTATTTGGACATAGATATAGAAGCAGTAATCTGAAGTATTTTAAAATAGCCAACCAAATCCTAAATGCCTAGTTTACTCCTTTTGTGTCAGACTTGCTGCTTCTTGGTCTGTGGCCAAGTACAGAGGGAGGTTTTGTGGTGCAGCCTGATGCTGTGTTTGCACAAAGCTGGCACTCTCTAGTCACGTTAGCCAACTAACCTGATATCTTGGTGATTGCCACTGCCCACTGAACGGTGTGGGCATCTGCTCATAAACCTCCTGCTGCTCGGTCAGCCCTGTTTAGTCAGGCCTTGGTTGCAGTTTGCTTCAAGATGCTAGATCTGAACTAGAAGAGTTTAGTTGTGTATTGATGCCTCTTACAGAGGCAGGTGTCTATAGGAAGCTTCTGCTCAGAAAGCTGCAAGCAGTTTTAGTAATGCTGATTTGTGCTAGTTTTTGGTAGTGGGGCAGGTCAGATGCTCTCCAGTAGCATTCGACCACCAGTAAATCTTGTTCAGACTCTCCTTGAGAAGAGAGAAAAACTATCAGAAAAATTAATTCATTCTTTTGTTATCATATATTGGTAGAGCATTATATGGTTAATTATGCTGTCATTTTGTCCAGATGTTGCCTGGCAGGCAAATACAGTACAGTATGGACACATTTTTATTATATCATCCCTTGCATATGACAGACGTGCTTGTTTCCAGAGCTGCTGTTTGTGTGCAGCTGACAGAGCCCCAGTCCCCTGAGCAGCTGACAGGAGAAAATTGAGCAAAGGAGACCTTGGAGAGGCATTGTAGGGAGAAGACAGAATGAATCTGGAATGAATCTGAAAGCTGGTGTAATTTCAGTTGTTTTAGAAACTTTTACAATCTAGTTGTGCTAAAATTGGAAAATAACAGATTATTCATCTAGGTACTCCTGCTGTCTTTTTCATAGACATTTTCTGCTTGTTTTGATATTATTTTGCCCATTTGAGTCAAAATTGGGGTTGCAGTAAAATGCAAACCTATAGTCCTTAGAATTTTTGCTTACTACTCTTTAGGTGTCTTCCTTAGCAGCGTCACTCTACATGATCTGCTTTTGTTTGTAGGATCAAAGTCCAAGCTGCTTATTTTATTTGAGTTTAAACAGGAGCTGGGGGGAAAGGCAAGCACAGAATTGATCTACAGGAACTCCTGTGTAAGAGACTTGTACCGTGTTGCAGAGAGAGAGTTGCAAGCAGTTCTTTTAATGCACTCAAAAATACTTCTGAAGCACAGTGAAACTTCAGCAGTGTTCATATTTAATACTAGGGCTGTTGAGCTTCAACTGGGCATTGGAAAACCTTTCTGACACTGATATGTTGATGAGAATGGGGAATTGAGTTTGCAAGTATTGTAAAGCTTAGCTGTTTACTTACTTTTGAATATGCTGAAAATACTCTCTTACTGTATAATTATACTGTATAATATACTGTATATTGAAGCATGAATTATTGCAGCAAAGTTATCTGTGGCATGAAATTTGCCTACAGTACAGTTTAAAAAAAACCTGCTACAGTGTACTTATTTACAGGCTGTGAAAGCTGGAAGCAAAGTTCATAGCTTTGGAAAGAGGGACCAAGCAATCAGGAGGAATCCTAATGTTCCTGTTATAGTAAGAGGCTGGTTACACAAACAGGTATGCGTATAATCATCTGTTTCTGTTTATGTATTTCAATATAATCCTCAAATTCAAACAAGTGCCTTTCAGGTAAGAGTGAACGACAGAGGATTTGGATTAGTGATACAGAGCAGCGTTTGGAACTCCCACCATCTTCAATAATGAATGCCTTGTGCTCTGTCAGTAGGAAACCCAAGTTTTTTATACAACCTTGAGTCAGAAATGGAAACAAAGATAATATAGTGTCGTAATGGTTAAATGTTGAGGCTGTAACTTTATTTTCTAAATCTCATTATTTTCCCTGTTTCATCCTGCTTGCTTGCTGCCATGCTGATCTCCTCTCCCTCAGAAGGCACCAAAAGCCTGAGGTTGAAGACCTTACTCTGTCTGCATGCTTATGCCCCTTATACCCTGGTTGGAGGCTTAGTTCCAACTCACTTGTCTCTTGTTCTCCAGAGGCAGGAGAGAGAAGATGAAGGGAGGCAGGGACCTGTTCACCATGCTAAACTGTCACCAAGACCACTGTCCAGACAAAGGCTGGATTGTAGGATTTCAGTCAGTGCACAGAATTTTGCAACTGTTGCATCTTGAGCTCTCAAAATGTCTAAAGCACATCTTCGGATGCAAAAAGTAAATAAAGCTATTTGTTTTATGAGAAAATACTTTAAACCTTCAAATTTGAGTTAGTGTTCACCAGATTATTACTAGAGATCCAGCAGCTAAATTAGAGGCTGAGATCTTAGGTTTGCAGCTATGATTCTATGTACACAGGAAACATCAATTGCTGGCAGCAATTCACTTGCTCCTGCATAAAGGTCCATGTTCCATCATCAGTTCTGTTCACATGCACTACCTAAGTCTGTTAGTTTTCAGGACAGAATCAGCACTCAGACACGCTATGTGTTAACAGCATTATAGTATGAAAAAGGGAAGAAAGCTGTTGCATACTTAGTATGGCTACAAAAAGAAGAAGAAAAATACGTGTATATGTAACACTATCAAAGCCTAACTCAGTTTTAATAAGTTGTACTTAGGTTATGGTCTGGCAATTTTACAACCATCTAAAATTAATTTCCATGTAAATATTATTCATTTTTGCCAAACTGATATATCTTAAAAATCTTTCTCCAAATCTTAATGTGCATGTTAAATTATACTTCATTTAATCTTGCATATTGTGTACCCTATTTTATATATATTTATAAATATATATATATTTATAGTGAGTAGTTGATTACTCTGTGTTTTAGCAATAGGCAGCATATGGCAAATTAGCTATAGGAATGTAGGAGATATTTTCTGAAATGTGCAGTCGTACTTCAGCCCTACACAGTGATTTTTATCTTACTCTAAGAGCAGTCCTTGTTGGAGTTAATGCCATCTGAATGCATACTTAATTTCCTCATTGCTGGACAAATTAGTCTAGAAAGAAATATGCAGCGGTTGTGTGCAAGATTAAGATGAATACTCTTTGGTATGATTTTAATATTTTAATGAAAATTGTCAGTTTTAATGTTGTGTTGTAGGCGATTGTTTTGTAGATTAATGTAGCTTTCGTAATACATATTTTGCTAAAATACAAAAAAAAAACCCTTATTTTTGCAAATAATCCCATATTCTGGTAAGGCACTAACTGGTGCAACACTGTATGATTTAGTTACCTTTCTTAAAAGGAAAACGTGTATCGTATTTCTTGCTTTTCAGGATAGCTCTGGAATGAGATTATGGAAAAGACGGTGGTTTGTGCTTGCTGATTATTGTTTGTTTTACTACAAAGGTGAGTAGGTAATTCAAAATCTTTTGAGTTTGTAATGATTCCCCTGTTCAAACTGCTTTGTAAGAATAAACCAACTTAATTCTTTAGATAAAGTTGGATAGTTTGAGAAGATGCATCATGGAGCTATAATTTACCCACATCTTTTCAGTGCGTAGCAACTTTCAGGCTGGAACTTTGGATCAAGAGCATGCATGATCTTTCATCACATAACACATTTCTGTTTTATGCCAAGATTTACGCTACAAAATATTTGGCAGCAATTCCAGTTTAAGATTTTTTTCTCATCCTCATTCTGCCTTGAGTTGCTTACTTGCTGGAGCCTGCATGACTGCTTTAGAGAATGCAAGACAACTTGCTCAGGGAAATGATTCAACTTTAAAATGGGGGTAATGTGAGAGTGGGAACTATGAAGCCAGCGTTTCTATCAGAAAAGATTAGATGTAATCTTAGTCTGGGTTAGGAATAATGGCATAATATATTACATCAGGCTATCGTGAAGTTTCAAATACTGTGTTGCATGTTACTGTTCTTGGAAAGCATTATCAAATGCGAAGCTTTCATTCATATTTGTAGCTTCTGCATTTCTGCTGCAAAACCCCTCCAAAAAAAAAAAAAAAGGCAAAACAAACAAAAAAACAACATGCCAAATTTTCCATGATTATCAATATTTCACTGTCACTTCTTTAAAAATAAATAATTTCCCCATTCATTTATTGATGGAGGGTCTTAGGTATCTAGTCCAATCTCCTGCCCAAAGTAGAGCCAGGTAAGCTCAGGGCTTTTCCCAGCTGAATTGTGAAAACTGCCAAGGATGGAGGCTGTGCATCCTCTCTATCAGCCCGCTCTACTGCTTCACTGTCTTCATGGTCATTTTTTTTTTTTCCTTATTTCCAGTCTGAACTTGCTCTTTGCCAATGTGCTTATTGTCTCTTGTCTTCCTGTCACGTACCCCTATATGTCCGTAAGGAGTTTGTACTGTTTCCCCACTGAAAAGTGCAATGAAAGAAAATTTATTTATTTATTTATTCAACAGACAGCAGAGAAGAATCTGTTTTGGGTAGCATACCGTTGCCTAGTTACGTAATATCTCCTGTTGGACCTGAAGATCGCATAAATCGGAAATTTTCTTTTAAGGTACAGTTGCAAAGCTTATTAGCTAGGCATATTTGGAAATGTTTATCTTCATGAGAAAAGGTGCTCTTATAGATGCATCATCCGCTTGCCTAAATTTTTTTGAAATCAGACAGGTTTATTGACTCCCTATTCAAATGTGACATAGCGCTTCCTTAACACTAATAGATTGAAATTCATCCCTTGGCTTCTAGGTAAGTGTCTTTAGAACCTCATAATGTTTCTATCAGTAAAGATACTTTTTCTAAAATCAGAAATTAATATTGATAAATTATTCCACTGTTTTATGAATTGAAAGATTTTTTTAATAGAGTGCTTGATCTTATATTCTGCTTTTTAGTGATACAACAAGCTCATTTTTGGCAGAAAAACACAACAAATGTGACTTTTGATGTAAATTTACTCATTTAAGGAAGGAGGAAAATGGCCTGACTTTTTTTCTCCTTTCTTCTTTGGGAACTACAGTGTAGCCCTAAGTGATATTCAGTATTTTTTTGCATATTTTTAAAATAAAAATACTTTTGTGTGTTATAGTTTATATTTTATATTAATTTTATTTGGATAATTTATAGTTTGTTCTATTCATAATTTTTTAAATGTATGAAAATGAAATAAAGCATATGTTGTTCTTTGACAGTGGAAAAACCTGCCTTTAATAGATTGTCTGGCTGCAGCACTTAAATTATACCTAAACTTGGAGCAGAACCAAAAAAGAAGTTTTGCAATTCTAGATCACTTATACCTGATCAAAAAGGAAAGATTCTTTTTAAATCTGTGTAAAAGTCCCCCAAAATATCTGCTCATCTTGAACTTCATTTTGTTTTTCGTGGGATTTTAAAAACCCAGGCTGCCTTTTGTTCTTTGGGATTTATTTTCAAGTGGATAATGGTCTGAAATTTATTAAGTAAATAGTGATTGGAAAAGGCCTTTTTAACAAGATCCAGTGCATTTTCTGGTATATACATTTTCTGGTTATAGTACTTTTCTAAATGCATTAGAGGCGAGATAAGGGTGCAAGTTACAGAAGAGCTCTCTCTAAGATTTTACTCAAATATTTAATGAGTATAATTCATAAAGCCCCCCTCCTTTGGAGCTTTTTCCTAGGAAGAAGCGTGTAATGGATCCAATGCCTGTCTAGACTTCCATTTCTCTCAAATAAGTACTAGTGCAGAGTGGGGGAGGAGATAAAATATCAATAATATCTGTTTTCATATAATGCTTTGGGGAATTTTTAAAAAAGACTGTTTATTTTCTTGGAAAAATATTTGCAAATGTTGATCAAAAGTAAATTAGGTTTGTGTTAACCGATGCAAGGCTAGCAGTGGCAGAAGATGGGGAGCTTTATCTGGGTAGATGTACATCTGTATTTTTCAAATGGAGTGCTCTGTAGACAGGCTCTCAAGTCACTGCTATGTTTTCTTGCAAAACAGGATCCATGGTTGTGATGATGGTTAGCTGTTTTCAGAAGCAGTTAGACTTCCTTTCTAGGTGCCTTCTCAAATGGCCTGGGATACCATTCCTGTATGAGCTTTAGCAAATGTTATAGCAAATGTCTGAATCTTAATGAAGATAGACAATAAACTGGGATTTCAAAGTATGGCTCATGTCAAAAATAAATAAAATAAAAGCTGATACTGTTTTATAACAAAAAATGCTGAAAAGCTGATTCAAGAAATCCACAACATATTTTATGTAGTAGAGTTTGTTGGACTGGTGTTCACTCTGCTTTAAATGACAGATGATTGAGGACTGCAGGCTTGGTGTTACTGTAGTCGTTACATACAAAGCTGATTTTTGCAGCGTTAGGAGGATTTTGTAAGATTTCTGTAGCATGGATCACACCTAATGCTGAAATTCCATGCTCTGATGTCAGCCACGGGTGTGCAGGGTAGCGGGAACGCGACCTTGCTGGAATTCCATCACTCAGCGGCCGTTGGAGCTATCTAATCACTTAGTACTCTTGCGTATCCAGAGCATAGATGGACATTCTGTCTCATGGCACGGTACGGACAGAAATAGAAAATACACGAAGATTAAGACCAACATAAAGATAGGACTTGCACATGTTAAGTCCTGAGTGGGTAGCAGAATGTGCCATGTCACATTTTACATATGGCCCAGTTAGTTATTCAGATTTTTATAAGCTGCTTGTTACAATAGAGGTCTCAGCTTCTATTTTAAATGTCCGTGTCCAGTAACAATAATATTCTGAAGCTAGAGAAGTAGCCAAGGTTGGAAGTGGAGGGGTAAAGATCTCTTCTCTAAAAGAAGAAAATGTACATGGCAAATATATTAATGCCTTTTGTTTGTGATTAAGTTAGGAGAATGTATTTAAAATAGTCTTTACTAGGATATATGTTAAAAACTCTGCTTAAACTGTACACTGTAGGAGTTGTAAAAACTCTGGTCCTTTAATGATCTCCTGAGGCTGACTCAGGATTTTGCATCTCTCAGAAGGCTTTTACTGTGACATGCCAGTAGAACTGCATATAAGGTGTTCAAATGCAGTTGAGAAGTACTTTGAAATGCAGCAGTGTGTGTGTGAAATTGTTTTATTTAGAAGTATCATTTTTAACTTTCTTTTTTGACAATTTTTTCACATTGTTTTTTTGTCTCAAGCGAAGTGCGATAACTAGCTATAACTACTGTTGTTAAGTTTTATAATGAGCTTTTGGGACTCAGGATCCTTACTGCATATTTAGCCAAAAGTGTTATCGATATCCATCTAATCACTATATTTGTTTATATTTTTTACCAATACAAAGGTGAGGTATCGCAAATTCTTTGTTCAGTTTTTACTGTGAAAAGGCTTGCACAACTGTAATACTTGCCTGATTATTATTAGTTTTATCTGTTTTTATTGGTATTATCAGTTTATGAATGTTAATGGCATTGGCCTTTTTAGAAGCCTCATTGCCTTCACTCAGAAAATTTGTTTTTAAGCGATCTTATATGTGTTAGGAATATGTGATAGAATACTGGAAGTAAATTCTTTATGGAAATCTGATATTAATAGAAAGCGAGGAAATTGGTAGGTCTATCAGCATCTTCAGTAAAGAAACCAACAGCTAGACTTCACGGAAAGGCCATGGACACAAGTAGGTGTTTGCATACAGGAACACACCTTGCTACAAAGGCAAGGAAGCAGGTTTTGCCATTTCCCGAAGGGGTAGGAGATAAGAGTGGAGTTTACCCAGTTATGTTTTAACTTTGCCTAGTACCTTTTTAAAATTTTATATCAGAAATTCACCCTGTCAATTTTTTTTTCACCCTGTTTGCTTGTGATGTTACTATTTTTCAAATTTTTGTTGACAGTTTTGTTCTTTTATGTACTCTGAAATGTTTTGTTTCTTAAGGCTCCCATATCATTTATAAACCTTCTGGGAGTCTAGAGAGCCGCAAAAAGAGATGTCAAGTGCTAGAAAATAGAGGCACCATGTTAATACTCTGAAGAGGGTAGGAAATGTCCCAGCTCTCAGAACACCTGAAAAACTTCAATCTTACTTGGAACTGAAGATGAGTTGGATTTTAGTGTGCTGTTGTGTTATAGTAAAGGAATAGGGCATTATTTCCTTATTTGTTTGTAAATGTTTCATAAATTTCTAACTTTAGGAGAAAGGAAAATTTGCTGTATTTTTATAGCTCATTAGGAGAACTGCCATTATTTACTGCAGATTTTTCTTAGTACTGCCTTTTGATAAATATTTTCCTTGAAAATATCGCTTTTCATTATTTTAACCTGTTTAACTTTTTGTCCTTGTCTTCTCCTATTGATTTGCTCTTGGGGTTTACTGTCCATTTCTCCTTCTGTGCATTATGGGAGAGAGACTGCTTTTCTTCTCAATCTATCCACATTAAGGCATCTGAATGCATGAATAGGTACCAATATTATCTTTTCCGTATGGTGTGTCTGGTGTATGTGTATGCATGTGCTGTGTTTTAGACTTTTTAGTATGCTGTAGTTACCCTAATACCTATTGCTTTAATTTAAAAATAGAGGTTCACTAGCCTCTGTGTCTGCTAGCAGTGACAGCTACAGGACATTAACACAAATTTGCTTTTTTGTATTGTATATGTGCTACTAATAAAATAACAGAAAAATATTTGAATTTTCCTTTAGCCTGTCTTATATGCTAAGATCTGCAGACGGCAAGGTTTGTTTGATAGTAGCACAACACCTCCATTATCCCTTCTGAAGCTTTGAGTGTTTATGGTCATGGTCGCTTCAGTCCCTCGAGGGAGACCGAGGCAGTATACTTTGCATTTTTATGCCATTTTCACCTACAGTCCCTTAGGCAATGCTTTTAGTTATGGTTCAGCACTACTGAAAGAGAACATGAAAAGCAGGCTGATCATGTTGCTCAGCGCATACAGGTGAATTAACACAGGCAACTCCTAAATCCATTTAATAATCTGCTACTGCACACAGTATTTTTCTACAAATACTTAACCAATGAACATGGGACCTCTACTGTGTACTCCATAGAAGGATATAAAAATCTGCTTTGCTTCCTTCTGTAGGAGAAAGTAGGAGTTGCTTCACTTCCGAATTATAGCTTCTTTTCTAGACTCAAAGTGGTTTATAAAGGAAGTCTGTAGTCATGAGGTCTACCTAAATCACTAATTTTCTTTACTTCTGGATTACTGCTTCCAGTCTGTTCTTGCACTGTATATTAATCATATATTTTAGTGAATTAAATCTTGTTTGTTTTGAGCAAATCTTAACCCAAGACTTAGACCTTAGTGGTCTCAAGGAGTGGTCTCAAGATAGAGGGAAGAAAAAAAAATAACAAATGTCAAAGAACTCAATGAATCAGCTGGTTAGTCAAATAAGGAAAAATAAAACCCTCCTTTGTGATTCCTAAATATTTAATTGATCAGACCTGCTTTTTCATAAATGTATGTCCTGTTTTCCTGTATTAGGGGAGCTAATTGCTGGGAAGGGAAAAGTCATCTTGTTTTCTCTTGCTGCCAATCCTGTTGGGAAGCAGAGACTCTTTGGAGCAGAAACTAGTCTTGGGCTTCTGTACACCCCTCCTCATCCTCCTCTTGCTAGCCACAGTCTGGTCCACCTTCTGCTGCAGGTTTCATGGCAGTTGAAGAACTTGCTGGGTAGCCTGGGAAGTAGCCTGGGTGTTGTGAGGACTATTACTGTGTTTCTGAAAGCATCTGTGATTGTGCGGTGTTATTCAATTTGGAATAATGAGGGAGAGGTGATTCCATCAAAATTAAAAGACTTGTCATTTAGGGAAGGCACACAAAATATATTTGACCTTAAAAAGATGCAGCTTGATTAAGATGTTGAGAGTTTTTTATCCTTTGGGACGGGGGGGAGAAAAACAACAATGCTACTTCAGGAGTGTTTGGAGCCATTAGCTTTAGTTCCTGATAATAATTTTAGATTTATTTAAAAAAAAAAAAAAAGTTACTCATGTTCTTTAAGTATGGCTGTAGGAACCTTCAAGCTGAGTAGGCTGACTTCAGTTTTTTGAGAAGTGGTAAAGAAAGGAATCTCTTCCTATTAATTCCATTAACAGTAGTGGGCTATATCAGAAGCACATTTGTAAATTCACTAATAGGAAATAGTCAAGTGTTCAGGACTGGTAGGACTTAATGCATCCCTTATATAAATGTTCATGAGATTTGAACTTAACTGTCATTAGATTCTGGAGACATTCCATATTAAACATTTTTTTAAAAATATTTTGTGCATAATGACAGTAATATTTAGTTGTGTAAATATAAAGGAATTCCACCGTACCTCTAGTTTTCAGTGGAATTTCATGAAATATTTTGGTGTGCACAGATACCTGTATTTTGTGTGCTTTGATAATTCCATCAGTGCTACTAACTTTATCAAGGTCTTGTAATTTTACATGTAATACAGATGTTTAAGTGCATGCTTTAACCGAAAAATCTTAACATGCATTATAATCATGTCTTAAATAAGAATTTAATTGCTTGAATTGTAAGATTTTTGTCCTGTTTTGGCTGAATAAATTGCCATGTGAAGTGGGCTGGGAAAATGGGCTCACTTATGCACATCTCAGTGAGAATTTCTTTGATTTGTTTTGTATGGTATTTACGGCAAATGAAAATTCAGTTACCTAAAAGAAAATATAAAGCTGAAAATCCCTTCTATGAAAAAACAGGACTGCTGCACTGTTCGCTTAATAATCTGAAAAAGAAGTCAAGGAATTTAAGTAAAAAATAGAGTACTGTTATATATGAGTTTGTTGCATTACATTTATAATATCTTTTTATCTAAGTTCAAACACTCCTGTGTTTAAGTTTGTTATATTTTTAAAGGTATCAAGCAGAGCTGAATAAATTTTCAGGGAAAAAATGATAGCACTGCCTGATTATTATTATTATTATTTTTTCCCTTCTGTTACAGGCTGTTCACACAGGAATGAGGGCTTATATTTACAATAAGAATTCTGTCATTGGCTCTCAGGCAGAGCATTCAGGGATGCGGACATACTACTTCAGTGCAGATACTCAGGAGGACATGAATGGTTGGATCCGAGCTATGAATCAAGCTGCCCTTATGCAAACACGCTCTTCACTGAAAAGGCAAGTTCAGTAAACCAACACTTAGCTAAGAAAAGCTGGTCAAAAATCTAAGTTTTTGACTGGTGAATTGTAAAAGTGATATTTTTTAATGTGTGCATGGAACTTGCTCCTATTTTATAGAAATGCAACTGTTTATTCTGTTGGAAGTTAGTCAGTTCACACAAGTTAAGTAGTAAAATCCAGTGCTCAATATTTTTATCTATGTAGAAATGTACCCACATTTGATGACATTTCCTTTTTTCTTTCTTTATTTTGAGGGAATTTTGTTTAAACTGTTGCATTTTTGTGAGCATATTCATATACCTGCAATTGCTAAATGAAGGGAAGTAGGGAGAGGGAAAAGACAAGAGTAGTGAATTGTTTCAAATGAGTGTTTAGAACTTGGATTAAAATGCTGGTAAGAGGGAAAGGAATGCTAAAGATGGGTAGATGGTATGTGCTCAGAGTTATGTGCATTAACTCCTGTATTAACTGCTAATTTTTGGCTTGCTGACCTGGCCATAGAGTTCTGTGTTTTCTCAAAGTAGAAGAAAGCATGGATATAAGAGATGATGTCCATCAGTGCTGCCTAACTCTAGAGGCAAATGAATTCAGCCATGTCTTTGTGCTTCCAGTTTTTCTTCTTCTTTTCTTCTTTTCTCTTTTCTTCTTAAAATTGATTTATCCTTCTTCAGGTTTACACTTTGGGAATACGTTCTTTTTTTTTTTTTTTTTTTTTTTTTCCTATACTACGCACTGTGAAGGAAGATGCTACATTGTGAGGAGGCCCTGCTTTTAACCCTGGGGCTCTGAGGATTAAGATATCATGATGCAGTTTCTCAGAGTACCTTGCACTAGTGCTTGCTTCTGGCAAATCTGGCAAGTATAATATGAGCAAAGGATCAACATCAATTCCAGAGCTTTGCATTTTCTTGTCCTAAATAATTCTCAAAGCTGTTATACCTGTCTGATTCTGTATTAGGAGTCTTTTTATTGGTTTTAATTTCAATTGCAAATAGCATTTAATCCTTCGTGTATTTTTCTTTATGCCCCTTTTAAGGATAGGAGTAATTGAAAGAAAAATCAGGGAGGCCTAGTGTATTATGAAGTAATAATCCAGTATCTTTAATCCAAGTAGTCTGTTCATTCTGAGACACTAAAATAAACTGAAGACAGGTTTTTTTTTTCATGGAACTTGCTCAGAATTTACCTTCCTTAAAGCACTAAAGAAGCTGAACTTGGTTTCAGCAAGATGAATCACTATTTGGAGATCAATGATCAATATTGAAATGTCAGGAGAAAAATGTCATAGAGAAGTTTACGCCTATAAGGAGACAAAGTTGCAAGTGAAGCTGTTGAGTTCTGAAACGCAGTGTGAAAACTTGTAGTACCTTTAGACATTGCGTGGTGTTTCGTTAAGCTTAAACGAATATCCAAAGAATTCTGTGGAATTGTTGAAAGATTTAAAAGAGGAGGCAAATGAACGAGTTTTCATGGGATGTGTTTGGAGTGAGCTCTCTTGAGGGCATTGTTTTCTTTTGTCCTGTTTGTTTGCAATACCTCCCAAATAAAAGATTGCTGGGTCAGTGATACTCTTAAATATTGATACTGTTCTGTTTCCTTGGCCAGAAATAAGCAGTCCCTAAGGCACGTACAAAAGCCTGAAAGGTTGTTAAGGTTGTTTTTTTTGTTGTTGTTTTTTACTTCGAAATGAGCAGTTGGCAGGATTTTTGTTTGTTTGTTTTGTCGGCTTTTAATACTTCCCAGAATAAGATCCTTTTTTTATGCATAGTTATTGATACACAAAGTGAATACTTGTCAGTTGATTTTCATAGGTGCACATGAAAGATTGCTGTTTCCCTGATAGCACTGTAAAGACAACTTGTGTCTAATTGGATCACAACTAAGTTTTACTGAGCACATCTTTCTTAACACACCTCTGTCGAATTTTTCACGTCCTGGAATGGTTGCTTTTGTGTATGATCCTTTTTAAAATATTAATGAGACCACCTCAACTTTTCACAATTAAAACTGTGTTCATTACCAGCACGTATTTTCTTTTCAGAGGAAGTGAAAAAGCAGATCAGCAAGCTGTTCCCCAAGCGAATCACGTGGATGCCTGTGAAGAGCTTGCGAAGGCAGACATTTCAGATTTAAAAGAAAGTTATAAAAAATCAGCAGAAACATTTGGATATGATGATCGTGAAGAGATAAGAAGAGAAAAAGAGGAGGAGCGTTACATCCACCGAAAAGAAACTCTGGAAGCCAAGAAAGGAAAGGCCAAGCATGCATTAACAGAAGCTGATTCATTATTTCCAGATATAACGAGTGCACCCCGGGCCCAAGGAGCTCAGCCCCAGCCTGTTGAGAAGAATGGGACGCTTCCCAGCTCATTAACTCGGAGTGCTGGTCTAGCGGAGCAGAATGGGACCGGCTCTTATAAAAGAGGGTTTGTTCCCAGAACAAATCCAGATAAACAGATTCAGAGAAAAAGCAACATGGCTCAAGTGGAGCACTGGGTAAAGGTCCAAAAAGGAGATACAAAGAGGTTAGTTAACAGGCCAATATTGAAATAAACTTCATAATAGAATGTTCTTAAGCTAAAGGAAAATATTTATTTGTAACATGCTTAGAGCAAATCACAGTGATACTTTGTAGAAATGGCATAACAAGGCTAGCAAGTGTGGAATAGTTTGGAGGAACTCTCTTTTTCAGTGAAGACAGCAAAAAGGTTTTGTCCTAGCTTTGACATATTTGCTATCTCATATTTGCTTTGACAGCATTATCTGTCCAAGCTTTCTCAGATTTTGTTCCTATCTAAAGGAAATGTGCTCAGTTTTCCTATGGAAAGGATTGGCAATTGAGAGTGTATGATTAGAGTCCGTGCAACGTAATAGGATAGACAGAGCTATGGCTAACTCAAGTTAGTGTTGGTGACAGTCCTGCTTGGTGTGGGAAGCTGGATTAGAGGATCTCCAGGGGCTTTTTCCAACCAACATTTCTGGGATACTAGTGATAAATTATACAAGAGAGGCTCTCATGATTGACAGGATTGTTTCCTCATATATTATTTCATAGTTGATGAAACTGTATTTTTTTATGGTTGCAAAACAGCAACTCAGGATTTCATTTCATGCTGCCTGGGTTTAGTATCTCATTAAAATGGCAGATTTGAGTCCTGCTATTTTGTGTTCAGCTAAAACTATACCATTCGCTATTCATCTTGTCTGGTCTGTACTTAAAGATATTCCCACCACATTGTATAAATCATATTTGGGACATTCAAAAAAAGTCCTGTATTGTGGAGTTCTGGGTGCTATCAAGCTTGCGTGGTACGAGAGAGCAGAGCTTACATAAAGTTAAAATCCTGTAGATAGAGTAGGGCAATTGGAGTGCTTTCTCGGAATTGCATGTCATCTTAGGAGCATTCATTTTTCAAGACAGCACCAGCAGTGCCAAACCCTGCAAGTAGAAATGCAGAAAGGCAACAATTGAATGACAGTTACTGATAAGGCATCTCACTGCCCTGTCTCTCTCCTTCTTGGATATTGAACAAAGTTTTTCTCATTTTGTGCTTTCTTTTACATGAATTCCTACAGTTTCAACACCTCATTCTCATTCTCACGTAGGGAATGCAGCTCCCAATTGAAGTGAGGAATGTGCTGTGATTTTTTTGCTATTGTTTTTTGTACTGTTACTCTATTGCAAGCCTAGGAGAATAGTTCTTTATTTCAAGATGCAGAATCAGTGGACTGGTAATTACAAGTACAGCCGCCCTATGTTTATTTGGAGGAACAGAAATTAGACAAGTGTGGTGTTACACATCAGACTACGGAAAGATTTTCATTTCAAAAAAGAAAGGGAACTAAGCATACCTTGTGTCAAAAGTGCTTTTGCTGCTTCTATGTTAAATCTGTTAGCAGAGATAAGTGCTACAATTTCAGATAAATTATGGATGTACCACTAAAGCTAGGATGTAACATCCCTTTATATCTGAATTTGCAAGAATTTGCTTTCTGAGCTTTTTCTAAATCATTTTGTTCATGTAAATGAAGGAAAGCATGTGTGGTATTAGCTCTCTGGTCAAATGCTATCTTGTACTCTTTTAAGGTGTTTTTTTTAAAATGCATGTGTATGTGTTGTTCTCCAACTGCACCACCTAGTGGTGGCAATGTTTTCATTAAAAAAAATTACAAATTTGCTTTAAACACAACATAATTTTTCTATATTCTTGACATTCATTTTCATGTGAGCATAGATAATGTATCTGAACCTCTGGTTTATTTCTAGCAGGTCATTCTAAGTTAGATGCAAAAAAACAAACAAACAAAAAAAACAAAAAACAAAAAAACACCTTCTGTTTAGACTGTTCCAATCTTGGCATGAATATAGTGTAATGTTTTGGGGTTTTATGAATTCGGTAATACTGTTTTGTAAAGTCTTGTTAAAGGATCCCTGTATATTCTCTTCTTTAGTTGCTACGCTGAAGTAATTAGAGGAGGTTTTTGTATCAGTTGCTCCCACTCACAAACATATGCTGAATTGTAACTTTTTTTCCCCTCTTTCCAGCCTCGCTTCCGATCAGACTCTTACACGCCAGGGTCCCAATCCTCCTCTGTCTCTTCCTGAGAACTATCACACCTTGCCAAAGAACACCAGGCAGCCTTCAGGGAGTTCTTCCCCGCCACCAAACCGCAATTTGCCGAGTGATTACAAATATGCTCAAGACCGTGTTAGCCACTTGAAGATGTCGCAGGAGGAAAGGAAAGCAAATAAGGACGGAACTGTTTGGCAGCTGTATGAGTGGCAACAGAGGCAGCAGTTTAAACACGGCAGCCCCACTGCCCCACTTTATGCAGGCTTCCCAGACTTTGTTGACCGTGGAAAGTCAAAAAGTTCATTGGATGTTCCACGGTCAATATCTGTCCCACCATCTCCATCTGATATTCCTCCGCCTGGACCTCCGAAAAGCTTTCCACCCAGGAGACCCCACACTCCTGCAGAGAGGCTCACAGTTAAACCATCCGATGAGAGACAGACTGTAGACGTCCCTTTTGCTGGATCACCCAGGAAGATTCGAAATCAAGCTGTAAAGGTAAGGTTTGTATAGAGTATGATAGTAACTACACGCTATTTTATAAATAGTATCATACATTGATTTAGTTTAGTCATTTCCATTATATCCTTCCTTGTGTATCAAAGGTCCTGGAAGTTTTAGAATTTAACACAGTGATTTTTTTGTAGAACTATATCTTTCAGATAACTACAGTTTTATTAATTTTTGTTGGTTTACAAAGGAAGATTTGTGGCAGGTGACATTGATTTGGAATATTTTTATCCTAAAATCTTGGAAGGGCATACACATAGTATATATATAGTGTATTTTGGGGAACAAAGCAACATTCAGTGACAGACAGGAATAAAAATAAAATGTGAAATTGTCTTGGAGAAAAACGTGTTTGGCATTGAAAGGAATATGGAACTTGAAAGAATATATGTGAAATAAGTTTTCATTATAAATAGAAAGGGACAGATCAAATATTTTTAAATAAGACCTGGCATTAATGGAATTCATTGCCACAAGATGTCACTCACGTCAGTAAGTTAGTAGCGGTGATTGTTCAATGGCTAAAAAGGGCTTTCATGGTTATTAGTGTAGTTTATGCAAGAAACTTCTGTCTACAGGCATAAACCAGCCTGCCTTTCTCTTAAGACACATTAGATAGTGGGGTGGAAAGACCTCAAACTCTGAGTATTGTTTTATCCCTTGGAAACTGCTTTGCACATTCTTCTGAAGCATCTTGTGCTACCAGCATCCATAGATCTGTCCAGCCCATCAGTTCTTAACTTTGCACATATTCATCTAAGTTTTACGTGATCACCAAGGTGTGTGTCTGGCTCATGAAGGTTGTCCTCACCTAAGCATGCCTGCAGTTCTGGTAGAAAATCTGTGGCAGAGATGCATCTCCTGACTTTTCCCTTCAGTAAAACACACTCGTCTCTTGAGCTAATCCTCACGGTTCTGTCTGTGGCTTCTCGCAGGGCTCAACCCACATTGACCGGCGCTCCATGCCAGCCATGGGCTACATGACCCATACTGTAAGCGCACCCAGTTTGCATGGCAAGTCGGTAAGTTTTAAGACCCATTTCTTTGTTTTTTCTGTCATCATAATTTTGTAGCTAAGTTTGCAAATCCTGCCTATTCCTTAGTAGTTGTGTTTTTCTTTGTTAATCAAAATTAAAATCTTCAAATCTAAATCTAAACAACAAAATCACTTGAATATGAAGAAGTCTTATCTGGCTCCCAGCAGAGCTTGTAGGAGCATTGCAGTTATCTTTAGTGTGAACAGGAGTGAGCTCTTTGTAGAACCTCTGTGGTTTATTTCTAGACTCCGCTTTTTGTTTTGTTTATTTGACCAAATGCATAGTTGATGAAATAATTGCTTAATCATGTCAAGTAACTGCTTTCTGGGCACTGAGGTGAAAAATGTAATTACAGTTACTCTCCCTGAAGACTGCTAATTTCCTCTTTACAACGTGTCTAAATACCTGCAGCCTGAAGAGCTAACATTGCTTCTCATTCGATTAAGGAGACATCAGGCTAAGTTGGCTAGTATAAGAAATTACACAATCGCACAGTTACTGCAGCACTTGCCAACTAATTCCACCTATCAGGTCAGCTGCTGCTTGGCTCATCCGTGCCTATGACATTTTGTGACTCTGCAAATGCTTCATCAGTGGCATGCTTGAGTCTGTGCTTTCTTACCCTTTCTTTGGTATTCTGCAGTTCTTGGTTTACTGTTTGTGGTTTTCCTTTGCTGTTGTACTTGCTATTACAGATAAGCACTTTAAGCTATAGACCACCAGTGCATATGTTTCAAAGTGTTACGTATTTTTCTTTTTATACTGTTTGTAAAAATGCTGCGTCTTCAGAGAAGTGAGTTAAATAAAATAGGGATATGTTCATTCTAAAGCCAAAGCATCTCTCTGTGCTGCTTTTATGATGGAATTGGCTCCCTTTACCACATGCTGTGTCAGCTGCAAACCCGAATGCATCAACCACTTTGTACATTCAATACGAGCTTGTAGCTGTGTCAGTTCTGCAGGTGAACATTAGTTCATAAAAGCTCATCTTAAATCATTAGCAGTGCTCTTGATTGCACTGATCTATGAAGCCTGTAAATGTGAGAAGAAGCAGAAACGTAGCTACAAACCTTTCTGGGTTGTATTAGATCCTTAAAAATGGAATCATCTAGAAATAAAATCTGGTGATTATTCTTTGAATTGATTAATCCTTCATACTGGCCTAATATTAAAGGATTTTTCGTTTCCATTTTGGAAATACTTAATTTCCCTGTTTACCTCACCTACAGAACAGTTGCACTAAACCGGGTTGTAATATTAGGAATTTTTTCCATTAAAAAATGGGCATCCTTCCTAGTCAAGTCTTTAGCCAATCTTGCAAGTTGAATGAGTGAGAATCACAAGTGAAGACCTCTAAAGAAATGCAAATGGAATGTGTTGCTTTTATGTCATGCATGGGTTTTCTTTCCTATCTTGAATACGCATTGGATCAAAACTTGAGAAAGGTGCAGAAGTGCTTTTCTCTTATTCTTATTATTGTTTTATAAACCCAGAATATAAATTTATGACAAAATAACAGCAAAGATTCTAGGTGTTTTGGCTAATAAAGCATAATTGCAACAATTAAGTTTTATTTTGTTGCTTAATGCAATTAAATCTTTTGAAAAGAACAACCAGGTTTATTATGCCAGTCCTGAATGCTTTTCTTCAAGTCACTGTAATGAAGATCTTGCAAACTGCACTTAGATTAAGCTAATAGAAGCTACTGATGAGCCAGTACAAAATAGGGATTGAGTTGAATGCTATCACTGACAAAGCCAAACTGTTTTTCCAGTTGTATACATGAGATTTTTACTCAGTATTTTATTCATAAAGTTTATTTCTTAGATCTGTTAAAGGGATGCATACTGTAGAATGTTTATGGAATCTGATCAAAAGTATTCCTATGACTTGTTGTAAAATAGATGCTTTTTACATCTGATATTGTTTGGCTGAAGTCCCACACACAGAGGGGTGATGCACTGGGTGGCAACCCCATCATTTTTTTTCAATAAACAGGTAGTAAATAGATATTGGTATTGAAAAAAATAACTTTTTGTGTCCAAATTTATTGTTTTCGGTAGTCACGTATCTCGTTAGAGGTGGAAAATTCAAAGCTATGTGTGTGGAGGGTAGGCATGAGGTAGTAAAGTTCTCATGGAAATATTTTGCCCATTTTTCCACTATAAATAGCAATATGCTGGTAAAGCAAATGTGCTTTTTGTGTACTTCCTATCCTGTTATTTTGTTTCCTCTTTCATCCATATTCTTTTGAATAGTCAGTACAAATATATTAAAATTAGTTTTTCAAATATTCAAATATACTGCATTGTTTTTTCTATGTGCTCACCTGAAGGCTGATGACACTTACATCCAGTTGAAAAAGGATTTGGAGTATCTGGATCTAAAGGTAATGCATATTTATTAGAATCTACTTCCATTATTTTTTCAACCACCAGTCTCGTGTGGTCTTTGTAACTATGGGTTTCAGAAGCCTTTCTATTCAGAAACTGAAAGTCTGAATTTTGCCATCGCTTTTGTATCTAGAATATTGATTAACTTTATAGGATTAACTATACAAGTAAAATGTAAGCTCAGAAAATATCAGTGCTTCTGCTATTAGGTAGAATTTGTGTTACTAGGTCCTTTTTGATTCATTTTTCCCTCTTTAAATCTAGTAGAGTTGACTTTTTCATCAATTTTGTAATATCCTATGTAGTATTATCTTGTGTTTCTTTTGTGACAGTGTGTGGATTGATTTGCACCTTTTGTTTGTTTCTATTTATTTTGGCAAAGAGGTTTGAAAGCCTTACTTCTTTCATATATTTAGGCAGAGATATAATCTGTCAATATCATGTTAGCTGTGGCTAGGATATTTTCCTGAAACAATAAGCATCAGATTTGATGCTTGTAGGTCTAAGCTAAGTTATTTCTGTATGTGGCATATCTGATAGGAGGTAATTTGAAAGCAAAGCTTTCAATACCAGATTTTTTTGTTGGGGGGTCCGTAAGCTAGAACTTAGGCTTTACACATCAGTCTACCAGTTTGTGGTTTGTAGCATTTCTCACCATACATAAATTACAAGATATCTCTGAAAATCAAGGTGGAGTGAAATTTGGCACCTAATTAACCTTATCATTTACATGGATGTAGTTCGCTCTGATGCCAAGGGGCATTGTCTCTGTGCAACTAATGAGCTCATGGGACCTACTGATAAGCAAATTTGCATTTCATCTGGTGTTTTTAAGAACTGAATATATAATCAAATCTATCAAATATAAAACATTAGTAATACCTCTTGCACATTACATGGGTAATGTAATATATATCGTGAGTTGCATAATATGCATGCTGTGTAGAATCTCTACTATCAAAGTATAAGCAATTGCAATCACTAATACAACAATTTTAAATTCATTTGATACATTTCACTTCAGACCTTGTTCTTGGTTGTTCACGGCTTTGCCCAATTTGACTATGTTATAAGTCTTAGGCTGAATTTTGTGACAGCTTGTTACTAAAAAGTCTGGTGATCTGAGATGGATGTTATGCTGAGATGGACGTTACGAATAAATGCAGTGTCTTGTCCATTCCAAAGCATGCTTAAAACAACTGCTGAATTGGAATGATTTCCTGTGTTAGAAGTTTGGCCAGATTATAAACTTTTGAAAATGCTGTGTGCTGAATGGAATTATTAGGATGGCTGGCTACATTTTGAGAGCATTCGATCTGCCTTGGTTAGACGCAGACTAGGAACTCAGCCTGTGCCTTCCTGCAGCCTGCATGAATTACCTAATTTTTCAGAATTGTCATTTCTTTCCCAATTAACTATCTTCAAGCTTAAAAGAGTAACATTCTTGCAGTAATGGTCAGGAAATGCAAAACTTAAGGCTAGATTTTTTAGCAATGGAAAAGACAGTGAAATTTAAGTAAATGTACTGTTAAAAATTTATTTTACCTTACGATAAATTACTAACGAGATGCTTTGTTTGGAGATATGAAGAAGAAAGACTAGCGTGCTGCATGAAACTGCATGAAAATAAATTGCATGTTAATTTGGTAAAGATAGAATATGGCAAATTTACATTTAATATGCATCATACTTTTCATTAAAAAGCGAAGGTTAGGTGTATAAATCCTTTCTAATTAAAGGCTCCTTTTGACTTTGGATTGAGTTAGGCCCACTCTGTTTAATCAGTTTCAAAGAGGACTGAAGATTTTTGGACTGAAGCTAAAGAATTTTTCTACTTTAATCTGTTATCTGTGAACATATTTCTTCCTAGACATTTTGAAATATGATGACTTTTTAATATGAAATAGTGATTAAACATTTGATTAACCTTATAATACCTACTATAGCATTAAAACTGATTACAGGAACTGATTACATGAGATTAAATAATTTTCAAGTGCTTTTGCCCCCAAAGAAGTCTTGCTGTTATCCTACTGTACTGTTCTATATTTGAATACTGAAGAGTCTTAAACTATAGGGAAGAAAGAACTGATGTGGTGTTAGTATCAAGATGGTATCATTCCACATTATAGTTTATTGGTGTAATATAAATGAAATTAAAATGCTTTGGAGATATTAATCACAGTATTTTTCTCTCAATGATAGCTGATTCTTAGGTTTTTAAAAATAGACTAAAAGCTTTTTACTCACAATTAGGAGGAAACTCCCCCTCTGTATAGTTTAGGACTTGTGAAAGGCAGAGGGACGTGCGTGTGTAGCATGCTGTGGCAGAGCTGGGGCCCTGCTGCATGCAGACTTGCCTGGCTGTCCCCAGCCCCGAGGGAAGGGTGGGTTGTGCAGGACACCCAGCCACCCAGGAGGGAGACAGCCGGGGTGGGCGAGGAGCTGAACAAGCGCGCTCGGTGTTCGGAGTTCGTGTGTTCTGCAAACGTCCATGGAAAAGCCTCATGGGCGGGTGACCAACCTACCCGAGATGTAACAAGCAGGGAAGGTAGCCAGTACCTTCCCCAGCGAGAGACGGTACCGACTGCAAACTCTGAGGATCAGCATGGAAGAAGAGTAAGGAGTAACTGTTACCTGTGAAATTTTGAGCTTGAAGGGGTTGTTTTTTAAAATATATAATAAGCTATTACTAAACTTCTGTTTGAAACAGATAGAAAATAATGGACCTCTGATCAACATGATTTACAAAGTGCTAAAGAACTCAGCACAAGGGTTACTATCCAGTATACATGTAAGACTGCTTGTACCGCAAGTGTGCTCATCCCATCGCTTTTTCACATAGCAGTTGATGTTTATGTATTCTGGCTTTCGCAGGTGTCTGGTGACATACAGAAAAGCTTTCTGTAACTTTTTTTTTTGAGTCTGTATGCAAAACAAATGGCTGATTTCAGTCTTTGGTTTCATTTTTGTCATTTTTTTAAGTGGTTATGTTAAGTAGTGGCTCCTATGTGCAATTTTGAAGATGTACACGCATGCTAAATCTTGCATTAAGTTCTTGTGTTCACTGCTTGAAAGTTAACAATTTCTTTACAGTTGTGATTATATAACTTGCAATAGCCACAAAATACCTAGTTTGTGTTCTTAGAGTAACTTCATTGCTTTGAAAATGACTTTTTTTTCCATTCCATTAGCTCACAGGTACTTAAGTGTGCAATATTTGGACTTGGGCATGCTAATATTTGTGCTTATATTATTTCCTACTGTTATAGATAGGATTTAGTTAATAGTTAATAGTTAATAAAGCTTTTGTTTGAAAAATACTGAACCACTGAAGTTGAAAATATTTGAGAATCAAAGCTAAGTGCCTTGGAGAAGCAGTAAATGTTACTGTGTTTGGTGGTAGGAAGTAGCAAATGTAATGACTTGAAAGGGACTCTGCAGATGGAGGAGAAGAGACATTAAGCAAAATCAGAATTTACTCTTCTGTTTTATAGAGAGTTTATTATTTGAAAAAGCTGTATGAAGGTAATTAACTTCATCTAAAATGGTAAACAATAAACTGAAGGTGTACTAAAGTTTTATCTACACTTACAGAAAAAAAAATATTATTTTAAGAAAATGATAATATGATCTCATAGGATCCTGCTAAGTTGGTAATAAAATTATATAGCAGTAGTGACCTCAAAGTCTGTAAAGTCTGAAAAAAAGCAGACTTACCTGTTCTCCTTGCAACAGAAAAAAAGCTTCTGCTTTTAAATTGTGAAAAATAATACTTAGGTGTACTTCTCATTATAAACTATTGCATGCTTATGGATAAAATTGCACAGTATATTAGTACTACTTTTTTTTTTCTTTTTTATTTGCTTTAATGAATCTTCAATAGTATTCTAATAACATTAAGCCATTTGAATTTAAGGCTTTTAAAAACTGCGTGACTAATGAGCAATACTAGATTAGTAATTCTGTTAGTCTTTATTCAGAAAAAGAGTCAAATGTAGACAGTGAAAATAATAAAATGATGGCGTATTTATTTAGGTAGAAATGTTTAAGAGTGCTGCGAATGCTGGAATTTGAGTTTAGTGTCTATATTAGTTTAAAAATAGGGTTTGTGATAAGATTATCTTCTCACCAAAAATTGAATGTGGAACCAGTGTTTACTGGAGTGAGACTGGTATGCTAGAAAAGAGAATTATCTGTCAAAATAGATTAATGACACTTAAATTTTAGTGCTATACTCTTTGAAGTATAGCATTCTTGTAGAAGTGTCTCCGAGTTAAAATCCAGTGTGGACTCTGGAGACGACTGTCCTTTGGAGAATGAAAATTTTGCTAAAAATGTGCATTTTAGTCATTACAAGTGTTTAGGCCTGCAAGCATGCATTTAAAATAATAGTCTCCTTTGACTCTATGAGAACTTTCAAAGCCAACCTGTTAAAAGCTATTAGGTTTTGTGAGATACCTCTGTAACCATAGACAAATGGGTTTATGCTCCTTTGTACAGTTTTAAGTTACTGCAAGAGCTAGTGCATAGTTGAATATGACTGGTTATCATTTCTGATACCATCTTTGAGCATTGAAAGCATATTTGAAAAGGCCTGTGTCCATGATTTTATTTTATCTTTTATTAATCCTTGTAGATAGGCCTGAATATTTAACTATTATTTTTTCTTTATTGTTGAAGCATAATTCAGTTTTAGTTTGCTACCAATTTCTTAGATGCTTAAAACCTATTCCTTGTAGGTGACAGGGCGTGACACACTAAAAGAACGAAGTACAAAACCTGTCAAGATTGCAGAAAGTGATATTGATGTAAGTATGAGATACTATTCTAGTGGATTTCTTTAACTCATTTATTTCTTTGGCTATTTACATTGTTACATATGTGCTCATTTATTACACTCCTGAGAGCAAAACATTACTAGGGGAGACGTTTTTCTTCTTTTCTAAAATCTAACATTACATATTTATGACTTTGTTTTTAGGTCAAGCTAAGTGTTTTCTGTGAGCAGGACAGAATTCTACAGGACTTGGAAGACAAAATAAGAGCCCTGAAGGAAAATAAAGTAAATAGATTTAAAAGCTTTCTATAAAATAACAACTTTGCTATAATCATAAAAAATGTAAATACAAACAAAAAAGTTACTGTATGCTGCTTGCATGATAGTAATTTTCTTTGAGCATTTATGTAAATGTATGTAAAGAAAATAAAATTGTTAGATGTAAGTACCCCCTTTCAGAAAGCCTGGTTTTGAAAGTGGATGTCTTGAAACCACGTATTTATTTTTTTCTGATGTTTATGACTAACTGAAGTGCATACACATTTCTGTATAGCTTGCCTTAGGGCATAACGGGTGCGTTGCAGGAGGCTGAGTCATGTTTTGACTGCAGTTCTGTATGGACAAACACTGTCTGCATAAGGAGCAGGGTTCTGAGATGCATGTGAGGAAGGCCTGTGTCCAGCTTTCACTGCAACCTGGGGAGTTGGACTATTAAAATGAAAGAAAAGGAGGGAGAGAGAGGGGTGCTCAGATCTCTGGTGATTTCAGTGGTCTGTGGTGGTGTTACATCACTGCAAACTTGGTTCTGGAGGGTTGGAATATCTTCTGTGATGTGTTTAGCCTTCTTTCCCATGCAAGTCAAAGTCCAAATAGTAAAAATTAGTAAAAGGGTTTTCTGTCCTTATGTTTCCTTGCATCTTCATCTGCTTTACTGCCTTTAAGCTCTGCTTTTCAAAAAGTCTAAATTTACTCAAGGTAGGTCGGAAGTAAATCTATTCAAAAATGAAAATTGAGCCTAGTTAACTCCTTAAGAAAAGCAGCTGTGGAAAAATGATTCAGGGTTACTTGCTGATTTCTGTCAGGCCTACTTAGTGTTTTAGATAATATTTTAATCCTTCATTTGGCCAATTTAAATATTGCAGAGAATGAGAATTTTTCCTTAGTGATTGTTATACTGCGCCATAGTAAGGTATCACAGCTCTGTACTGCTTAAGGGTTTTTTTCTACACAGACTGTAAATAGAAAATTTCTCTCTTGCTGCTTCATGTTTTCCAGAAGTTTATCTACTTAGCCAGATTTAATACAAAATGTGAGATAATTTTGATTATAGTAGTTCTTAATGCTCTTCCAGTTTTTCATTTCTATTGTAGCCTCCACAACAAGAGGCAAATCCTAATGTAAGTAGCTTAAAGAAAGACTGCAGAGGTAGAAAATAACTTTTATATTCCCACAAGTAAATCAGTAAATTTCCCTGTAAACATGCTAAGCTTACTACTGTCTTCTCTGTTAGGATCAGCTGGAGTCTGTCTTGGAGGTTTTACACAGACAGATGGAACAGTACAAAGACCAACCACAACATGCAGAAAAGATATCTTACCAGCAGAGACTTTTGCAAGAGGATCTCATACGTATTCGGGCTGAAATATCCAAAGTTTCAACTGTATGTATTCTGGTTCTTTCAAGAAAACCATCACTGAAGCTATAACTGAAAAGCTAGCTACAGCAAAACTGATTTTTTTTTTTGAGTAGAGAAATGTTTTAACTGATTTGGTTAACATAGAAGATACTAAAACAAATGAGAAAAATAACCCTAAACAAACAACACTCTCCTGCTGTCTTCTTCAATATCCTCACCACTCCCCAGCCCACCCTGCCCTCCAAAGATCAAACTTTTTTGTAGATCTGACATTTAAGTATGGCACTGGATTACAAATCTTTAAGGTAGTTCCTTTGGCTATGCAAGTATAAACAAGATTCTATAGTATTTTCCATGCTATAGGTGTTGGAAAATGTAAGGATGATTAGCCTTATTTTCCAGGTGTTTGCTTTTTTTATTCACTTCTAAAGAACTTGCATTTCAGTCTGCCACGATATTTAAAGAATATCCTGCTGCGTTTCCTATTATGGTGATTCCATAATATTCCTATTATGGTTTAGGTGACTGGTTTGATTCTAGTTATAGTCTTGTTTAAAAAAAAAAAAAAAAAAAAAAAAAAAGTAAATGAAAAAATAGAAATACAATAGATTCGTTTCTGTGACAGCATATTACAATATTAGTTCAGATTCTGCTAAATTCCAAATTTATGCTAAAGAAATGATTCTGTGTGAGCAAGCCATAACAAGGCTTGCAAGGAATTCTGTGATCAGTCTTGCAAGTGCAGTGAAGTGTTTTGATGTTTGTGATCAAATTGGACATCGGAGCAGATTTCTCATCTTATTCGTTTGGAACAGCAGCATCTTAAGAACAGTCAGATGCTCTGCTGAGAAAGTGATAGAGTAGCTTCCAGGTGTATTGTAATATTGTGTTAGAGTATTCCCTTTGTTAACAGGAAATGGAAAATGCCTGGAATGAATATCTGAAACTAGAAAAGGATGTGAACCAGCTGAAGCGAGCCTTGCAGGAGCAGATGAACAGTTCCCTTGTGGCTCAGGTGAGTCTGTTTTGAGACACTGGATTACTCCTGTGAAGACTCTGTCTGAACTTGAAAGCTGTGATCTCATAGGAGAAATCTCTTGCAATTTCTGCACTGTGTTTAGCCACCACATAGCTTAGTTAGCAAAGTTCAGAAATTGTTGCAGCGTAGCTGGGCAGTAACTAGCTGTCTTGCAGCAAGTGCCATAAGCTGTCTAGCTAAATCTGTCATTATTTTATTGTGTTTATATTACATACTGACTTCTTGACATTGATAACGTATTTAATTTAGAAGACTATCCCAGACTTATTAGTCTTCCATTTATTTGGTCTGATATGGTTCACTTATCCATTTTTAAGAACATCAGTCACTGGCTTGTTACTTGTTCTTTGTCATGGTGTTCTATTTATTGAGTATTTATCTCTGCAGATTGTTTTGTGGAGTAAGTGTTTAATAGCTATCAGTGATTGAAAAGCATCCGGGTTTTAAATCAATTACTCAGTGTTGGATCTTACAAAGAAGCTTGTTTGAAGCTAAGCTGTTCTGTTTGCTGAACTGAATGTGGCCTACCGGATAATTTCTACATGTCTTTTTACAGCTGATGATTTTATCTTACAGCAAGGAATACAGTCTGGTTTTACCTGTGTCTAAGCAGAACATCTTATTTAAGAGAAAAACAAGAAACAAATATTTTTTTAAAATCCCAGCTTGCTTGTCCAAATATTTCAGACAGAAAAGCCTACTAGTTAAACTTTTAAGTTTTGGAGTTTGTTCCAGACTTCTGAAGAAATATGAATTTGTTTTCTCTGTTAATAGATAAAACTCTTGAATCAAAATAAGAGTTACAAAACCTTTGCAGATTGCATTGATATAGATATTCAAATTCCATATTTGGCTAATCACTTTTAGCTTTTTTTAAATCACTTTTTTTTTTTCTTCCAGTAGTTTCTAGAGACAGAATATCATTAAACTGAACTTAACCATAGAGTACCTCCCTCAGAAAAACATGCCAGGATTATTTTAGAATAAAATTCTCCATTTATGAAGTTAACTCGATTTTTAAAAAGGGAAATTACAGATTTATACCAAACATACCGTAGCAAAGATTTGGTTATGCTTTGAGCATACTTACAGTACCAGATGTGCAGCATGTGGCTTAGCAATACATTACACTGCTTTGTCTGGAGAGGAAGAAATGGTTTCCACAGAACAAAAAAAAAATTTACCAGGTCAGGCTTACTATCTTCTCCAGGCACGTGCATGCGTATGTGTGCGGGTACATGTGGGCACACACACAAAGAACATACCTTATGTACATGCATACACGTGTATTTTATACGCATTCATACATACATCTAATGAAGATTTTTTAAAAAATGTTTCCGAGCACTCGCTTTGGACATATTAGAGAGATCTGATTTCTTGGAAAAATACTCCATAGGCTTATAATTATGGTCCATCAAAGATGTCTCAAGTACCCATACGCAGTCTCTACTTTGGGTAGAGTGTGCAGATAGTGTTTTGTAACAGCTTAAACTAATATACGCTTTATCTTTAAAAAGCAGTTTTATGGTTCGTTACTAAATATTCAGTAATCTTTACAGGCTCAAGTTGATGTAGGAAGTAGAGAATACTTTTTCTATCTAGCAACAGTTAAGAGGTTAAAAACTGAAGGTTTCAGGCAGCTCAGTCCAAGCACATCTGGCTTGTAAGAGATTCATTGTCTTTTGTTTACTGGCTGGCTGGAGCTGGGCGTGCTGAAGTTAAGATACTGTATTTTGGTGGTTGTGGGTTCACAGCTGGTGTTTCTCCTCCAGTTTTATAAATTGTTCTAAATTATGTTTCTGTGTGAAGGATATCTCTCTTCAAACTAACTTCTCATGCTTTCCTGTAAAGCATATTTACATCCTTTGGTAAACAACGATATTGGCTTCCATAATTTAAAAATAAATTCAGATGCTTATCCATTTTCGATCCAAAGTACTCAATTCATATGAAGATTTAGATAACGTGAAGAAATAATGTTAAAAAATATCCTGTTTTTTATAAGTTACTGACAGATGTTTTCTAAGTGCATTGGAAAGGATTTTTTTCTATATGTGGCACCTTTAAAAAGAATTGGAGATTTGATTATTATAAATCTATTGTTGTAGTGTGATTAATCTCAGAACACTGAAACGAAATGTGCAAGTTGGTAGTTTGTATTCTGGCCATCTTTTATATTCCATCAATCGAGTGAGTTTACTGCAGGCAAATAACATTGTCTATCATGTAAATGTTTCTCTTATTGGCACCCTGCTTTCTGATCTATAACCTGGCTGTACTTATTTTCAGGCCTAAGGCAGAACGTGCGAAGTTATTTATCTGCCTTCCCTAGCTGTGTGAGGTGCAAGGGCTTTTTCTTAAGTTATTCTCTTTCAGATTTGCAGGATTAAGTAGCAGCTTTTAAACAGTTTATGACAAATGATGGGTTTTTAGGGTTCTTGAGCTTGTGGGCAATTCTGTGCCTTCTGCTTTCTTTTATAAAATCATGGTGGGGGGAGCTCCATTAGTACATTATTAATGCCAACTTTTAAAGAATTATTATGCCTTGATTCCTAAAAACTAATGGTTTGTCATAAAATACCAAGAAGAATCGCAAACTTGGAAAACAAAATCACAAATGAGAGTAGTTGTTTATGATGATTACGATAATCTTCTGATTGAAGTAGCAGCTTTAGTAGCCAAGACCTCTCGGTGCACAATGCAATCAGGCAGAGTCCACATTGTAGGTAAAGCTTCTTTTTCTTTCCTCTTGGAAAAAAATAGTGGAGCAAACAGGTTATGAGCTAAAACCGAAGTTGAGAATGGCAGTAACGTATTGTTGCAGTCCGTGAGACTGTGTAGCATGGAAGACAGTATACCTGACATGTAAAGTGTGAGCAGAAAATCAAACTGTCATTTTTTCTGTGAGATCATTTTGGTCCTGCATTCCAGCCATTAAAAGCCATTATGCAGTTCACAATAGTATTCAGGGAGACTGTAATAATAAATAAATAAATATGCACACACACACACTTTTAATATTAGACATTTTTCCAAAATTTGAAGAAATGTGTTAAGGCTAGCTTAGCAGTCTTAAGTATATTAATGCAAGATGTAAGAACAGAATTTAAACTGACAAGGCTCTGTAGGGTTATTTTATAGGAAATATATATATATATATAGGCAATTAATAGGAATTAATATTTTATAGGGGACTACGAGAAAAGTCTAGCTGGAATAATACTATAGAAAACAGTAGAGATCTCTACTATTTTTCCTCATCTTTTGTAGGGCCTATTTCGACCTATATGCAGGTCATGCTTATCTGTGTATTTTTTTTAATTGAGGTAATGATTTAACCTATTTATACACTCTTTAAGTTTTCATGTATGTTCTGAAGTGTTTGGTTTTGATATCAAAAGAAGAATAAGCTCATAACAAATTAAAATGAGATAGAGTTTCTTCTTTTTACACCAACTTTAGGAGAAGACACAAATACAAAAAGACTTATGGAGGATTGAAGATGTTACAGCTGGCTTGAGTGTAAATAAAACTAATTACAAAACCATAGTAGAATCAATCAAGAATCCAGGTAAGAACGTAATTAAGATATCCTAATGCAGTAGAACCTTTGGGGATGTGTAAATAGTTCAGAAGTCCTAATACCGGTTCTGTTGCAGCAAATCCAGTTAACTCTGCTGTTGATAGTATCAAAAATTCCTGTAGTGTGAGTATATTCCCTTGGAGTTTCTTTGTTTGGTTTGCAGGTGGTGAAATGACTTTGTTTTTTCACATAATGTTGGAACTAAAACGTGATAAGCTTAAAAGACAGTAACAATAATAATGAAATAAGTTTAAAAAAAAGAAAAGAAATCTTGTGCAGCTCTGTCCCAAACAACGTGTTTTCAGTAATGATTTGTATTCAAAAATAATGCGCAGAGTTTTAGGTGGCCTTTTTTGTGTTTTTATTTGTATGGTTTTGTTTTTTTTTATTCTGAAGTTGTTAATTTGTATTCCTATGAACATTATTGATAAATTTAAGGATGAACATATAGAATGACATCTAATACGTTTACGTATTTCTCCCATAGAGAGAAAAATAGTGCCTTCGTTTTCCCAGCCTACAGTGCCTTCCTTACCAACTTCTCTGAAAACTGTGGAGAACAAAGTTTCCATTCCGCAAAGTCCTCCATCTAGTCCTCTTAAATCCTCTGTGGAAGTCAGGCTATATCCACAGCCTTATTTCCAGGCTAAAACACAGCAGCAAACACAGCAGCTGAAAAAAATCGAACCCCCTGTTCAGTCACCAGTTAAGCTAATGCCAAAGGTTGTAAGTACAACATTTTAAAGTTTCCTTCACCCAGCGGGCTTTGCGTTTACTTCTGGCAGAAACATTGAGAGCTTCATGGTTACCGAGTGCGCAGTGTGGCTATACAGGAGGTATTTACAGTGTTTGTAATGGAACTGAGCAATAGCACTTAGGGAAGTATGAGGACAACTTGGAAGCTTACACTGGTAGCCATGGTCTGGTATAGATTCTGTCAAGGCAGAACTTCCTCAGTAATTATTCCTTTGTTGATTTTTTGTTTACTTTTAAAGCCCCAAGTTTCTGGTGTAGAGGTGGGACAGTAGGCTGTGCTTCTGTCAGTGGCACTCATAAATAACTCTTAGAATATAATGAGTTTTCAGATGGCTTCTGCCACAAAGTTTGCCAAGTACCTGTGATTCCTTACACCTAGGAAGATGAAGCACCACCCAGACCTCCTCTCCCCCAGCTGTACAGTCCTGATGATCAGCCACCAGCTGTTCCACCGCTGCCGAGAGAAGCCACTGTCATCAGACACACATCAGTGCGGGGCCTGAAGCGTCAGTCAGATGAGAGAAAGAGAGACAGAGAACTAGGACAGTATGTAAATGGCGATTACAGGGTGAGCACTCATTCCCTGCTCTTTAAATTATATGGGAAACTATAATGAGAGATGCTTTCTGTAAAAATCTATGGACCTCTAGCATTTATAATAACTAGAAAAGTCTGTCAGAGAGAGATCCTAATCTAACAACCAAATTTTTCTGACCACTGTTAAGACTTGCTGCCTGTGTCTTTCTGTGAACAAAATGGTATGGTATGTATCCATGTAGGTAGAACTGCGCTCATACATGAGTGAACCAGAACTAGCAACATTAAGTGGGGACCTCAGCCAGCCTTCCAGTGGTTTAATAACCTCGGACAGTGGATACCAGACGCTACCTACCCGTGGTAAGTCCAGAATTGCTACAGTTGATGTTCGTTAAAGTACGTTTTGTAGGACTGTATAGGAACTTTTATTTCCAGGGATTTTGCTGCGTGATTTTGCTGCATCTCTGCACGATGTTTTATAAAATCAAGGATTTTCATAAGCATTTCTGTTTCTTATCAAAGGCATTGAAATGCAAGTGCTAAAGATTAAGAACAGTATTACTGACACATTGTGCGTTAACAGAATGCCCACAAATACTACATGCTACTTGTCACTACGTCCCTATTGTACTAGTAGTGTAACTGCTTCTTAAATGATAATTGAGAGGATATAGATGATGTATTTTGATGTGATTATTTGTAAACCTTGCCTCTGTTGCACAGCTGAGTCCATCTCATACCCTTTTTTAATATAAATCTCTAAATTAATGAAGGTGCTTTTGAATTACACTCAATAGTGAGTGACCTGAGAAATATTATTTGTGCCTGAAAACAATTTACATGCCTCTCATGACCTTCTGAACAGGAAAATATGAAATGTCAACTAAAAGAGTAACTGCAATATGATAGAAAAAAGTAAGATCATTTTTAAAACATATGGCTATTACCTTCCTTTTTGCTTGCTTTTGGCTTGAAAGGATTTTCCTTTTTCTTGTAAAGGTTTATCTGGGTCTACTTCCAGATTGCACCAATCATCTACCATTTCATCATATGCAACACTTCGAAGGGATAGGTCCAAGGTAAGCTCTAAAGAAACTTTTGAAGGCAAATGTCTGGATTATTCAAGGTACTGCTAAGTACAGATATGTATTGCATACTAGAAAATGGGGCTCTAATGGCATAGGCTAGAATATCTTCTAGTATCTCCTATTTTCTCACTTTAGTAAACGAATCATGACACAAGTAGGCAGCAAATGACTACCTTTTAGATTTGTAAAACAACATCTTTCATCTATCTCAACTTCACCGAGGCTTTTGACACCATCCCTCACAACATCTTCCTGGGCAAGCTCCAGAAGTGTGGGATCAATGAGTGCACAGTGAGGTGAATTAGGAACTGGCTGGATGGCAGAGCTCACAGGGTGGTGATCAGCAGTGCAGAGTCTAGTTGGAGGCCTGTAGCTAGCGGGGTCCCCCAGGGGTCAGTCCTCGGTCCAGTCCTGTTCAATTTATTCATCAATGACCTGGATGAAGCACAGAGTGCTCCCTCAGCAAGTTTGCTGATGATACCAAACTGGGAGGAGTAGCTGATATCCTAGAGGGCTGCGCTGCCATCCAGAGGGACCTGGACAGACTGGACAACTGGGCAGTGAAAAACCTCATGAAATTCAACAAGGTCAAGTGCAAGGTCCTGCACCAGGGCAGAAATGGGCAAATTAATAAAAAATATTAG